>NC_141818.1:54378123-54590623 GCF_982586985.1 Callionymus lyra
TGTGGCCTTCAGCGCACCTTGACCCAGAGACAACACAAGGGATACCTCAAACACATTTGTTTCCGGGCCTTCAGCGCACCTTGACCCAGAGACAACACAAGGGATACCTCAAACACATTTGTTTCCGGGCCTTCAGCGCACCTTGACCCAGAGACAACACAAGGGATACCTCAAACACATTTGTTTCCGGGCCTTCAGCGCACCTTGACCCAGAGACAACACAAGGGATACCTCAAACACATTTGTTTCCGGGCCTTCAGCGCACCTTGACCCAGAGACAACACAAGGGATACCTCAAACACATTTGTTTCCGGGCCTTCAGCGCACCTTGACCCAGAGACAACACAAGGGATACCTCAAACACATTTGTTTCCGGGCCTTCAGCGCACCTTGACCCAGAGACAACACAAGGGATACCTCAAACACATTTGTTTCCGGGCCTTCAGCGCACCTTGACCCAGAGACAACACAAGGGATACCTCAAACACATTTGTTTCCGGGCCTTCAGCGCACCTTGACCCAGAGACAACACAAGGGATACCTCAAACACATTTGTTTCCGGGCCTTCAGCGCACCTTGACCCAGAGACAACACAAGGGATACCTCAAACACATTTGTTTCCGGGCCTTCAGCGCACCTTGACCCAGAGACAACACAAGGGATACCTCAAACACATTTGTTTCCGGGCCTTCAGCGCACCTTGACCCAGAGACAACACAAGGGATACCTCAAACACATTTGTTTCCGGGCCTTCAGCGCACCTTGACCCAGAGACAACACAAGGGATACCTCAAACACATTTGTTTCCGGGCCTTCAGCGCACCTTGACCCAGAGACAACACAAGGGATACCTCAAACACATTTGTTTCCGGGCCTTCAGCGCACCTTGACCCAGAGACAACACAAGGGATACCTCAAACACATTTGTTTCCGGGCCTTCAGCGCACCTTGACCCAGAGACAACACAAGGGATACCTCAAACACATTTGTTTCCGGGCCTTCAGCGCACCTTGACCCAGAGACAACACAAGGGATACCTCAAACACATTTGTTTCCGGGCCTTCAGCGCACCTTGACCCAGAGACAACACAAGGGATACCTCAAACACATTTGTTTCCGGGCCTTCAGCGCACCTTGACCCAGAGACAACACAAGGGATACCTCAAACACATTTGTTTCCGGGCCTTCAGCGCACCTTGACCCAGAGACAACACAAGGGATACCTCAAACACATTTGTTTCCGGGCCTTCAGCGCACCTTGACCCAGAGACAACACAAGGGATACCTCAAACACATTTGTTTCCGGGCCTTCAGCGCACCTTGACCCAGAGACAACACAAGGGATACCTCAAACACATTTGTTTCCGGGCCTTCAGCGCACCTTGACCCAGAGACAACACAAGGGATACCTCAAACACATTTGTTTCCGGGCCTTCAGCGCACCTTGACCCAGAGACAACACAAGGGATACCTCAAACACATTTGTTTCCGGGCCTTCAGCGCACCTTGACCCAGAGACAACACAAGGGATACCACAAACACATTTGTTTCCGGGCCTTCAGCGCACCTTGACCCAGAGACAACACAAGGGATACCTCAAACACATTTGTTTCCGGGCCTTCAGCGCACCTTGACCCAGAGACAACACAAGGGATACCACAAACACATTTGTTTCCGGGCCTTCAGCGCACCTTGACCCAGAGACAACACAAGGGATACCTCAAACACATTTGTTTCCGGGCCTTCAGCGCACCTTGACCCAGAGACAACACAAGGGATACCACAAACACATTTGTTTCCGGGCCTTCAGCGCACCTTGACCCAGAGACAACACAAGGGATACCTCAAACACATTTGTTTCCGGGCCTTCAGCGCACCTTGACCCAGAGACAACACAAGGGATACCACAAACACATTTGTTTCCGGGCCTTCAGCGCACCTTGACCCAGAGACAACACAAGGGATACCTCAAACACATTTGTTTCCGGGCCTTCAGCGCACCTTGACCCAGAGACAACACAAGGGATACCTCAAACACATTTGTTTCCGGGCCTTCAGCGCACCTTGACCCAGAGACAACACAAGGGATACCTCAAACACATTTGTTTCCGGGCCTTCAGCGCACCTTGACCCAGAGACAACACAAGGGATACCTCAAACACATTTGTTTCCGGGCCTTCAGCGCACCTTGACCCAGAGACAACACAAGGGATACCTCAAACACATTTGTTTCCGGGCCTTCAGCGCACCTTGACCCAGAGACAACACAAGGGATACCTCAAACACATTTGTTTCCGGGCCTTCAGCGCACCTTGACCCAGAGACAACACAAGGGATACCTCAAACACATTTGTTTCCGGGCCTTCAGCGCACCTTGACCCAGAGACAACACAAGGGATACCTCAAACACATTTGTTTCCGGGCCTTCAGCGCACCTTGACCCAGAGACAACACAAGGGATACCTCAAACACATTTGTTTCCGGGCCTTCAGCGCACCTTGACCCAGAGACAACACAAGGGATACCTCAAACACATTTGTTTCCGGGCCTTCAGCGCACCTTGACCCAGAGACAACACAAGGGATACCTCAAACACATTTGTTTCCGGGCCTTCAGCGCACCTTGACCCAGAGACAACACAAGGGATACCTCAAACACATTTGTTTCCGGGCCTTCAGCGCACCTTGACCCAGAGACAACACAAGGGATACCTCAAACACATTTGTTTCCGGGCCTTCAGCGCACCTTGACCCAGAGACAACACAAGGGATACCACAAACACATTTGTTTCCGGGCCTTCAGCGCACCTTGACCCAGAGACAACACAAGGGATACCTCAAACACATTTGTTTCCGGGCCTTCAGCGCACCTTGACCCAGAGACAACACAAGGGATACCACAAACACATTTGTTTCCGGGCCTTCAGCGCACCTTGACCCAGAGACAACACAAGGGATACCTCAAACACATTTGTTTCCGGGCCTTCAGCGCACCTTGACCCAGAGACAACACAAGGGATACCACAAACACATTTGTTTCCGGGCCTTCAGCGCACCTTGACCCAGAGACAACACAAGGGATACCTCAAACACATTTGTTTCCGGGCCTTCAGCGCACCTTGACCCAGAGACAACACAAGGGATACCACAAACACATTTGTTTCCGGGCCTTCAGCGCACCTTGACCCAGAGACAACACAAGGGATACCTCAAACACATTTGTTTCCGGGCCTTCAGCGCACCTTGACCCAGAGACAACACAAGGGATACCTCAAACACATTTGTTTCCGGGCCTTCAGCGCACCTTGACCCAGAGACAACACAAGGGATACCTCAAACACATTTGTTTCCGGGCCTTCAGCGCACCTTGACCCAGAGACAACACAAGGGATACCTCAAACACATTTGTTTCCGGGCCTTCAGCGCACCTTGACCCAGAGACAACACAAGGGATACCTCAAACACATTTGTTTCCGGGCCTTCAGCGCACCTTGACCCAGAGACAACACAAGGGATACCTCAAACACATTTGTTTCCGGGCCTTCAGCGCACCTTGACCCAGAGACAACACAAGGGATACCTCAAACACATTTGTTTCCGGGCCTTCAGCGCACCTTGACCCAGAGACAACACAAGGGATACCTCAAACACATTTGTTTCCGGGCCTTCAGCGCACCTTGACCCAGAGACAACACAAGGGATACCTCAAACACATTTGTTTCCGGGCCTTCAGCGCACCTTGACCCAGAGACAACACAAGGGATACCTCAAACACATTTGTTTCCGGGCCTTCAGCGCACCTTGACCCAGAGACAACACAAGGGATACCTCAAACACATTTGTTTCCGGGCCTTCAGCGCACCTTGACCCAGAGACAACACAAGGGATACCACAAACACATTTGTTTCCGGGCCTTCAGCGCACCTTGACCCAGAGACAACACAAGGGATACCTCAAACACATTTGTTTCCGGGCCTTCAGCGCACCTTGACCCAGAGACAACACAAGGGATACCTCAAACACATTTGTTTCCGGGCCTTCAGCGCACCTTGACCCAGAGACAACACAAGGGATACCTCAAACACATTTGTTTCCGGGCCTTCAGCGCACCTTGACCCAGAGACAACACAAGGGATACCTCAAACACATTTGTTTCCGGGCCTTCAGCGCACCTTGACCCAGAGACAACACAAGGGATACCTCAAACACATTTGTTTCCGGGCCTTCAGCGCACCTTGACCCAGAGACAACACAAGGGATACCACAAACACATTTGTTTCCGGGCCTTCAGCGCACCTTGACCCAGAGACAACACAAGGGATACCTCAAACACATTTGTTTCCGGGCCTTCAGCGCACCTTGACCCAGAGACAACACAAGGGATACCTCAAACACATTTGTTTCCGGGCCTTCAGCGCACCTTGACCCAGAGACAACACAAGGGATACCTCAAACACATTTGTTTCCGGGCCTTCAGCGCATCTTGACCCAGAGACAACACAAGGGATACCTCAAACACATTTGTTTCCGGGCCTTCAGCGCACCTTGACCCAGAGACAACACAAGGGATACCTCAAACACATTTGTTTCCGGGCCTTCAGCGCATCTTGACCCAGAGACAACACAAGGGATACCTCAAACACATTTGTTTCCGGGCCTTCAGCGCACCTTGACCCAGAGACAACACAAGGGATACCTCAAACACATTTGTTTCCGGGCCTTCAGCGCATCTTGACCCAGAGACAACACAAGGGATACCTCAAACACATTTGTTTCCGGGCCTTCAGCGCACCTTGACCCAGAGACAACACAAGGGATACCTCAAACACATTTGTTTCCGGGCCTTCAGCGCATCTTGACCCAGAGACAACACAAGGGATACCTCAAACACATTTGTTTCCGGGCCTTCAGCGCACCTTGACCCAGAGACAACACAAGGGATACCTCAAACACATTTGTTTCCGGGCCTTCAGCGCACCTTGACCCAGAGACAACACAAGGGATACCTCAAACACATTTGTTTCCGGGCCTTCAGCGCACCTTGACCCAGAGACAACACAAGGGATACCTCAAACACATTTGTTTCCGGGCCTTCAGCGCACCTTGACCCAGAGACAACACAAGGGATACCTCAAACACATTTGTTTCCGGGCCTTCAGCGCACCTTGACCCAGAGACAACACAAGGGATACCTCAAACACATTTGTTTCCGGGCCTTCAGCGCACCTTGACCCAGAGACAACACAAGGGATACCTCAAACACATTTGTTTCCGGGCCTTCAGCGCACCTTGACCCAGAGACAACACAAGGGATACCTCAAACACATTTGTTTCCGGGCCTTCAGCGCACCTTGACCCAGAGACAACACAAGGGATACCTCAAACACATTTGTTTCCGGGCCTTCAGCGCACCTTGACCCAGAGACAACACAAGGGATACCACAAACACATAGTTTAATATTTTTATTCCAATATATATCAACAACAAAAAAAAGTTCTTAATACAATATTTTTAAATTAATGATCTTTTAAATTGGATATAAAATGTTGAAATAATCATTAGAACATTTTTACACTGAATTTAAAAAACTACAAATAAAAATATATACTTTACTTTAAAGAAGAATTTATACATTAAAATGTTTTATTCAACTAAAAAATGTTGAATCAACCTTTGAATATACAAATGATTTAAATACTTCAATAAATACCTTCATAAACTTCAACTCTGAGTCACAGTAGATGTTCCCACAGAAGTACCTGCAGCAGTTCTGGGACACGGTCCTGCTGGTGGTTCTGGTCCTCAGCACCGGCGTCATCCTTCAGGCTCGCTGGCAGAACCAGGACCGGCGTCGTCACGACGACCTGCAGGTAAACGATGGTTCGTGGCGAAGAAACGTCTCGACTCGTGTCTTCAGTCGCAGGACGTGTCGCGGCGAGTCTCGGCGCTGACCCTCAAGACCTACCGCCGACCCCGACCCCGGGGCGACCCGGGACCCCCGGCGGAGACGCACGACTGCGCCGTGTGTCTGGAGCCGTTCGACGACGAGCAGGTGAGGGCGAAGGTCGTGAGTCGAAGGTCGTGAGTCGAAGGTCGTGAGTCGAAGGTCGTGAGTCGAAGGTCGTGACCCCTGTACCCCCTCAGCGCCTGCGAGTGCTGCCGTGTCGTCACGAGTACCACCAGACCTGCGTGGACACCTGGCTGCTGCTGCGACACACCTGTCCGCTCTGCAAGCGCAGCATCCTGGGTGAGCGCCGCCGCCGGCAGGAAGTGACATCACAGCCAACACTTTTAAACTTTAGTTCAACAAGGGAACAGGTTTTAACTGAAAATATAAATATTCTGTTTATTTTGTCATCTCAGGTGACCCGAAGGCCCGTAAATAAATGTGTTTGTGGTATCCCTTGGGTTGTTCATTTTGACCCAGAAGCAACACAAGGGATACCACAAACACATTAGTTTATGGGCCTTCGGGTCACCTTGACCCTGAAGAAAACACAAGGGATACCACAAACACATTTGTTTATGGGCCTTCGGGTCACCTTGACCCTGAAGAAAACACAAGGGATACCACAAACACATTTGTTTATGGGCCTTCGGGTCACCTTGACCCTGAAGAAAACACAAGGGATACCCCAAACACATTTGTTTTTCGGGTCACCTTGACCCTGAAGAAAACACAAGGGATACCACAAACACATTTGTTTTTCGGTTCACCTTGACCCTGAAGAAAACACAAGGGATACCACAAACACATTAGTTTACGGGCCTTCGGGTCACCTTGACCCTGAAAATAACACAAGGGATACCACAAACACATTTGTTTATGGGCCTTTGGGTCACCTTGACCGTGAAAATTACACAAGGGATACCACAAACACATTTGTTATATAGTTATAATAATAATAATTATAATAATAACAATAATAATAATAACAATAATAATAACAATAATTATAATTACAATAATGTAATAATAACAATAACAATAGTAATAATAATAATTATAATAACAATAATAATAATAACATAATAATAACAACAATAATAATAACAATAATGAATGTTTCTCTCCCTCAGGAAGTGTCTTCAAAGAGTGTTGACTCTTCATCTCCAGGATTCACCAGTAGATCCCGATCGACCCCTTGACCTATGACCTCCTCAGCAGTGGATCTACATCTTCACTGATGATCCAGAACGTTCAGGCAAAGTGGAAGAAAAACAAACAAAATAATAATAATTCTGGGACTTCTTTGGATCTCGTCTCCGTGACGAACAGAACCGTCGTCGAGGCGTGAACTTGTGGTTCTTGAAGACACTTGAAGACACTTGAAGACACTTGAAGACACTTGAAGACACTTGAAGAACCTTGAAGAACCTTGAAGACACTTGAAGACGAACCTGGAATATTGTCGTCAATAATCAAGTCGTTAAACATTTATCGTCAGTTCAACGTTTCTCTTCGTGATCGATGAAGCTTCATGAAGCCACTAGAGGGAGCTCTTTTTTATTGAACCCAAATATGAAGCGCCACCTACTGAGGAAAACAAGAACTGTGTCTCAAATACTTCTCTCAGTGCACTGGTTAGTATCATCAGGATAGTGTACGTACTAACTAGTAACTAATCCTCCACAGATAGTATGTCTCAAACATACTTCTCTTAGTATACTAGAAGTTAGTATCATCAGGATAGTGTACGTACTAACTAGTAACTAATCCTCCACAGATAGTATGTCTCAAATCACATACTTCTCTTAGTATACTAGAAGTTAGTATCATCAGGATAGTGTACGTACTAACTAGTTACTAATCCTCCACAGATAGTATGTTTCAAACATACTTCTCTTAGTATACTAGAAGTTAGTATCATCAGGATAGTGTACGTACTAACTAGTAACTAATCCTCCACAGATAGTATGTCTCAAACATACTACTCTTAGTATACTAGAAGTTAGTATCATCAGGATAGTGTACGTACTAACTAGTAACTAATCCTCCACAGATAGTATGTCTTAAACATACTTCTCTTAGTATACTAGAAGTTAGTATCATCAGGATAGTGTACGTACTAACTAGTAACTAATCCTCCACAGATAGTATGTCTCAAATCACATACTTCTCTTAGTATACTAGAAGTTAGTATCATCAGGATAGTGTACGTACTAACTAGTTACTAATCCTCCACAGATAGTATGTTTCAAACATACTTCTCTTAGTATACTAGAAGTTAGTATCATCAGGATAGTGTACGTACTAACTAGTAACTAATCCTCCACAGATAGTATGTCTCAAACATACTACTCTTAGTATACTAGAAGTTAGTACCATCAGGATAGTGTACGTACTAACTAGTAACTAATCCTCCACAGATAGTATGTCTCAAACATACTTCTCTTAGTATACTAGAAGTTAGTATCATCAGGATAGTGTACATACTAACTAGTAACTAATCCTCCACAGATAGTATGTCTCAAACATACTTCTCTTAGTATACTAGAAGTTAGTACCATCAGGATAGTGTACGTACTAACTAGTAACTAATCCTCCACAGATAGTATGTCTCAAACATACTTCTCTTAGTATACTAGAAGTTAGTATCAACAGGATAGTGTACGTACTAACTAGTAACTAATCCTCCACAGATAGTATGTCTCAAACATACTTCTCTTAGTATACTAGAAGTTAGTACCATCAGGATAGTGTTCGTACTAACTAGTAACTAATCCTCCACAGATAGTATGTCTCAAACATACTTCTCTTAGTATACTAGAAGTTAGTATCATCAGGATAGTGTACGTACTAACTAGTAACTAATCCTCCACAGATAGTATGTCTCAAATCAAACTCTGCTGCTACACACTAACAGGAAATGACGCGACAGCTTCTTCTTCTACTACTATTTAATGATGATTTCAACCAGCTGTAGGAACACTAGCGACACCTGCTGGCAGCACGTTTGGTTTCAAGAAATATGAGAAATATTGACGAAATATTTAAGCTGGTATCAGCAGCGAAGACGTGTCGTCCTCGTACTGCTGCTGAAAATACACCTGGAAGTATATGAATATATATATATATATACATATATATATGACGTAACTTCCGTTTACAACGTCACTAAGATGGAGTCGTTTAGTGTAGAAAGTGTCCATCGATTCATACTCAGTTTTGTGATTGTGTTAGTATTTTAGTGTGTACTGAGCACTACATTTACATACTTAGAATTGAGACGCACTTGTGCACTAAAACTACTTCAAGTACACAAGTATGTGATTTAAGACACGGTTCAGGTCAAAGTTTATTGAAGCTTCATCGTTTCATCTTTCATTTATTTTCGTCTTCAGTTCAACTTCAGGTGTTTCGCTCACAGGTCGACAAACGAAGTATCAAGAAGTATTTCAGTGACGTCAGAATATTGAGTGGATCAACATTTACAAGGTTTTTTCATCAAATTTTGAATCATTCTAAAGTTTCTACAATTAAAGTGGTATTTATTTTAGTGAATAATTGAATTTAATCATTTGTAAAATTAAAGATTATTTTCGAAAAGTATTCATTTTATTTTAAACCTAGTTTATCCAATAATATTTATACATATATATATATATATTTTATTGAAATACTTTTTAAGCCTTGAATGTTTTTCTTTTTAATGGTGTAATAAAGTCTATATTGAGGTTGAACTGGTGTTTGTTCAATAATTTAATCAATATAAACACCAATAATTAAAAATGTTCTTAATTCAATTTTTGTAATTCGAAGCTTTTATGATTTTTTTTAAATTGGCAACATGTTGAAATTAAAACATATTGAACAGAGAAAATTTTTAATATAAATGTATTAAATATTTTAATTAAATTATAAAAAAAAGGTTCAACCTTTCAATATAGAAACAATTTCATAAAAAAACAAAAAACAGTTCAATGCTTAAAATCTATTAAAATCAAATGAAAGATTTCAATCCAAACACTCAATATTCTGCTTTAATTCCACGAAGAAGAAACAAAAGTTCCTCAAACACTCGTTCAGTTGATGACGGAGAAGAAAACTTGGTTCTGATGTATTTATTGACTTCAGTTACAAAAACAAGTTCTCGTTACAAAAGCTGTGATCACTGCTGACGTCACTCGTTCTTCATCAACGTCTAAATGTCTTTACTTTCTTTACTTTCTTCCTCTTTTTTTCATGTAGAAAAACCATCAACTAGTTGAAAATAAACATCCTTTGGTGGAGAAATAAAACATTCCTCAGGATCTGAAGCTAAAATCATTTGCTGCGCGTCCAGAGAAGATCACGCGTGGCGTCCAGAGAAGATCACGCGTGGCGTCCAGAGAAGATCACGCGTGGCGTCCAGAGAAGATCACGGGTCATGTTCAGAGAAGATCACGCGTCGCGTCCAGAGAAGATCACGCGTCGCGTGCAGAGAAGATCATGGGTCATGTTCAGAGAAGATCACGCGTCGCGTCCAGAGAAGATCACGCGTCGCGTCCAGAGAAGATCACGCGTCGCGTCCAGAGAAGATCACGCGTCATGTTCAGAGAAGATCACGCGTCGCGTCCAGAGAAAGAGAAGACCACGCGTCATGTCCAGAGAAGATCACGCGTCATGTTCAGAGAAGATCACGCGTCATGTCCAGAGAAGATCACGCGTCATGTCCAGAGAAGATCACGCGTCGCGTCCAGAGAAGATCACGCGTCATGTTCAGAGAAGATCACGCGTCGCGTCCAGAGAAAGAGAAGATCACGCGTCATGTCCAGAGAAGATCACGCGTCATGTCCAGAGAAGATCACGCGTCATGTCCAGAGAAGATCACGCGTCATGTCCAAAGAAGATCACGGGTCATGTCCAGAGAAGATCACGCGTCATGTCCAGAGAAGATCACGCGTCCAGCATGTGATGATGAGTGTTGACCTCTGACCCCTCAGGAGGGGATCATGCCGCGGCTCCTCTTGCGGTCGGCCATGGAGCGGCGGCTGTGGTTGGCGCCGCGGCTCTTGTTCGCCTCCTTCTTACGTCGGTCCAGGAATGTCTCCGTCGTTTGACCTTGACCTTTGGGTCGACCTGCCAGGTTGTTGGGACGATCGGGTCTGAAGCTGAAAGAGAAGAACCTTCGATTGAACTTCATGATCCGACGTCATCAACTTATTTAACTCCTCAGTATCTTGTGGAAGTTTATCAGTTAATGAGCAATTTATCATATTTTAAAAGTTTTTATTTAAATATTGTTGAGTTTTAAAGCATTTTAATTTCATTTTTTTTTATAATTTAATCTTATTATTTCCATGTTTAATTTATTTTAGTTCAATAATTTAATTAGTACATGAATAGGTTCATCGTTTTTTAATAATAAAACTTAAATATGTATATATATATATATTAGTAATAACACTAATACTCACCCTCTCCTCTGTACGCGTCTATACTTTAGAACTAAGATAATATATATTAGTAATGACACTAATACTCACCCTCTCCTCTGTGCGCGTCTATACTTTAGAACTAAGATAATATATATTAGTAATAACACTAATACTCACCCTCTCCTCTGTGTGTGTCTATACTTTAGAACTAAGATAATATATATTAGTAATAACACTAATATTCACCCTCTCCTCTGTGTGTGTCTATACTTTAGAACTAAGATAATATATACTAGTAATAACACTAATACTCACCCTCTCCTCTGTGTGTGTCTATACTTTAGAACTAAGATAATATATATTAGTAATAACACTAATACTCACCCTCTCCTCTGTGAGTGTCTATACTTTAGAAGTAAGATAATATATATTAGTAATAACACTAATACTCACCCTCTCCTCTGTGTGTGTCTATACTTTAGAACTAAGATAATATATATTAGTAATAACACTAATACTCACCCTCTCCTCTGTGTGTGTCTATACTTTAGAAGTAAGATAATATATATTAGTAATAACACTAATATTCACCCTCTTCTCTGTGAGTGTCTATACTTTAGAACTAAGATAATATATATTAGTAATAACACTAATATTCACCCTCTCCTCTGTGAGTGTCTATACTTTAGAACTAAGATAATATATACTAGTAATAACACTAATACTCACCCTCTCCTCTGTGAGTGTCTATACTTTAGAACTAAGATAATATATATTAGTAATAACACTAATATTCACCCTCTCCTCTGTGAGTGTCTATGCTTTAGAACTAAGATAATATATATTAGTAATAACACTAATATTCACCCTCTCCTCTGTGAGTGTCTATACTTTAGAACTAAGATAATATATACTAGTAATAACACTAATACTCACCCTCTCCTCTGCGAGTGTCTATACTTTAGAACTAAGATAATATATATTAGTAATAACACTAATACTCACCCTCTCCTCTGTGAGTGTCTATACTTTAGAACTAAGATAATATATATTAGTAATATCACTAATATTCACCCTCTCCTCTGTGAGTGTCTATACTTTAGAACTAAGATAATATATACTAGTAATAACACTAATACTCACCCTCTCCTCTGTGAGTGTCTATACTTTAGAACTAAGATAATATATATTAGTAATAACACTAATATTCACCCTCTCCTCTGTGAGTGTCTATACTTTAGAACTAAGATAATATATATTAGTAATAACACTAATATTCACCCTCTCCTCTGTGAGTGTCTATACTTTAGAACTAAGATAATATATATTAGTAATAACACTAATACTCACCCTCTCCTCTGTGAGTGTCTATACTTTAGAACTAAGATAATATATATTAGTAATAACACTAATATTCACCCTCTCCTCTGTGTGTGTCTATACTTTAGAACTAAGATAATATATATTAGTAATAACACTAATATTCACCCTCTCCTCTGTGAGTGTCTATACTTTAGAACTAAGATAATATATATTAGTAATAACACTAATACTCACCCTCTCCTCTGTGAGTGTCTATACTTTAGAACTAAGATAATATATATTAGTAATAACACTAATACTCACCCTCTCCTCTGTGAGTGTCTATACTTTAGAACTAAGATAATATATATTAGTAATAACACTAATACTCACCCTCTCCTCTGTGAGTGTCTATACTTTAGAACTAAGATAATATATATTAGTAATAACACTAATACTCACCCTCTCCTCTGTGAGTGTCTATACTTTAGAACTAAGATAATATATATTAGTAATAACACTAATACTCACCCTCTCCTCTGTGAGTGTCTATACTTTAGAACTAAGATAATATATATTAGTAATAACACTAATACTCACCCTCTCCTCTGTGTGTGTCTATACTTTAGAAGTAAGATAATATATATTAGTAATAACACTAATACTCACCCTCTCCTCTGTGAGTGTCTATACTTTAGAAGTAAGATAATATATATTAGTAATATCACTAATACTCACCCTCTCCTCTGTGAGTGTCTATACTTTAGAACTAAGATAATATATATTAGTAATAACACTAATACTCACCCTCTCCTCTGTGAGTGTCTATACTTTAGAACTAAGATAATATATATTAGTAATAACACTAATACTCACCCTCTCCTCTGTGTGTGTCTATACTTTAGAACTAAGATAATATATATTAGTAATAACACTAATACTCACCCTCTCCTCTGTGAGTGTCTATACTTTAGAAGTAAGATAATATATATTAGTAATATCACTAATACTCACCCTCTCCTCTGTGAGTGTCTATACTTTAGAACTAAGATAATATATATTAGTAATAACACTAATACTCACCCTCTCCTCTGTGAGTGTCTATACTTTAGAACTAAGATAATATACATCAGTAATATCACTAATACTCACCCTCTCCTCTGCTGAGTGTCTATACTTTAGAACTAAGATAATATACATCAGTAATATCACTAATACTCACCCTCTCCTCTGCTGAGTGTCTATACTTTAGAACTAAGATAATATATACTAGTAATATCACTAATACTCACCCTCTCCTCTGTGCGTGTCTATACTTTAGAACTAAGATAATATATACTAGTAATATCACTAATACTCACCCTCTCCTCTGCTGAGTGTCTATACTTTAGAACTAAGATAATATACATCAGTAATAACACTAATACTCACCCTCTCCTCTGTGAGTGTCTATACTTTAGAACTAAGATAATATATATCAGTAATAACACTAATACTCACCCTCTCCTCTGTGCGTGTCTATACTTTAGAACTAAGATAATATATACTAGTAATATCACTAATACTCACCCTCTCCTCTGTGTGTGTCTATACTTTAGAACTAAGATAATATATATCAGTAATAACACTAATACTCACCCTCTCCTCTGTGTGTGTCTATACTTTAGAACTAAGATAATATATATCAGTAATAACACTAATACTCACCCTCTCCTCTGCTGAGTGGCGGCTCTTCTGGCTTCTGCTCGCTCCCTCAGCAGAGCTGGATCCTGAACAAACTGGTCTCTGTTGGGGTTTTTCTGGAAAAATAAATAATAATATATAAATAAAAAACATTTATTCCAACAGAATGTGACTTTATGATCACAGGTTTTTAAAATAATCTTTTTCCATGGTTTGGCCGTTTGTGTGATTTATACTCGGGTGTGACTTTTATATCAAATTATAAACAGTAAATCCACAAAGAAACTCATATCCTGCAGAAGAAAAGACTAAGATATTCATCTGATGACGGTAATGAAGCAGCAATGAATGAATAGTTACTGACGTTAACAAAAAACTAGAAAAATTCATTGACGAGTCACGACCAGAGGAACAAGTTCACGAGAACAAAAGAGAGACTTGTGTAGTTGAGTCTCCACGCCCTGGTCGTTGCCATGGTGACGAGCATACAGTAATATACAGGAGCTTCTTCTTGAAGTCATGGCTTCAAGTGAAGAAACCGTCATCAGATCAACAAAAACACAACAAATAACACGTGATGTCCTCCTGACTTCTACGTTTCTAGTTTCTCTCCATTATGCAAGTTTAAACTCCAGAGGGACTAATAGTCCAGATAATACGGTAGTTCAATCTTTCTTCTGTTGCATCTTCTTACATTTATTCCCCTTTTTCTATTTCTCTGGTGTTTCATTAGATCGATAATAAAAGAATCCATAATAATGATGGTTGCTAGAGTCAGTGTCACCTCTAAGCCCTGGTCTTCATCCTCCTCCTCGTCCTCCTCCTCCTCCTCGGCTCGGTTGACTCGGCGCAGCACTTGAGGGACGGTGAACGGCCTGAAACGACACCAGGTTCACTCTGGTTCTGGTTCTGTTGAGAAGATGGAGTCGTACCTTCTGTTCAGCAGACTGTCTCCGTCCAGGTCGTTCGCTCCCACTTGGTTCATGTCGTAGGTGTCGTCGTACTCGTCGTCGTAGTCGTCCAGGCCGAGGCTGGCCGGCGTCTCTCCGGCCGGGATCTCCACCTCGTCCACCACCGTCTGGTACGTCTGGTATCGAGCTCGCTGCTGGTCCACGTGCTGCTTGTCGTTCAGCAGCTCTCGAGCGCTCGCGCCTTGTCTGCACAGACGTGACCTCGTGACTGTTCTGAGATCAGCTTTTAGTCAGCGAGACCGGAGCCTCGAGGAGTACTACTAAAGAGCCCCGAAAGTAATACTGCGGAGCCTCGAGGAGTAATACTCCGGAGCCTCGAGGAGTAATACTACAGAGCCTCGAGGAGTAATACTACAGAGCCTCGAGGAGTAATACTACAGAGCCTCGAGGAGTAATACTCCAAAGCCTCAAGGAGTAATACTACAGAGCCTCGAGGAGTAATACTCCAGAGCCTCGAGGAGTAATACTACAGAGCCCCAAGAAGTAATACTACAGAGCCTCGAGGAGTACTACTCCGGAGCCTCGAGGAGTAATACTACAGAGCCTCGAGGAGTAATACTACAGAGCCACAAGGAGTAATACTACAGAACGAGTAATACTCCAGAGCCTCGAGGAGTAATACTACAGAACGAGTAATACTGCAGAGCCTCGAGGAGTAATACTCCAGAGCCTCGAGGAGTAATACTACAGAACGAGTAATACTGCAGAGCCTCAAGGAGTAATACTCCAGAGCCTCGAGGAGTAATACTACAGAACCACAAGGAGTAATACTACAGAACGAGTAATACTCCAGAGCCTCGAGGAGTACTACTCCAGAGCCTCGAGGAGTAATACTCCAGAGCCTCGAGGAGTAATACTCCAGAGCCTCGAGGAGTACTACTCCAGAGCCTCGAGGAGTAATACTCCAGAGCCTCGAGGAGTAATACTCCAGAGCCTCGAGGAGTACTACTCCAGAGCCTCGAGGAGTAATACTACAGAGCCTCGAGGAGTAATACTCCAGAGCCTCGAGGAGTAATACTACAGAACGAGTAATACTGCAGAGCCTTGAAGAGTAATACTCCAGAGCCTCGAAGAGTAATACTACAGAACGAGTAATACTCCAGAGCCTCGAGGAGTAATACTACAGAACGAGTAATACTCCAGAGCCTCGAGGAGTAATACTACAGAACGAGTAATACTGCAGAGCCTCAAGGAGTAATACTCCAGAGCCTCGAGGAGTAATACTACAGAGCCACAAGGAGTAATACTACAGAACGAGTAATACTCCAGAGCCTCGAGGAGTAATACTCCAGAGCCTCGAGGAGTACTACTCCAGAGCCTCGAGGAGTACTACTCCAGAGCCTCGAGGAGTAATACTACAGACCCTCGAGGAGTAATACTATAGAGTAGTACAACCAGTAATAAAGGTACAACGGATTATAAACAAGTTGTGATTCATTGTAAATGTAGGGATTTAAGACTCAGAGTGTAAATAATACTAGTTGGTTAAGAAAGTAACCAGCTAACTAACCTCCTGCCCCTCCAAATGCGAGACATGTCCACCTGGTCCCTCCTGAAGACGTCGAATTCATCGTCGTCGTACAAGTTGGATCTGTTGCCGAGGACGACAGGAAGCTCCTCCTTCACCGGCCTGAGGAGCAAAGATGTCGATCCAGACGTCATCACACCAAGAAAAGAATCTTTAGAACCGTCTCTACCTCGGCAGCGCTCGGTCCAGTCGGTCCAGGTCCGGGGACAACCGGTCCTCCAGGATGTTGTTGATGACCAGCTCGGGGTCGTAGTGGTACTCTCGCAGGCAGGCCAGCAGGAATCCATCGCCCAGATCCGGCAGCAGGTCCTTGATGCCCGACAACAGAGACTCCAGCTCCACCTCGCTCAGGGTAGACCCTGCACCCTGGAGAGAGACAGAGATGTGCTGACCCCTGGTGGCGACTACTATCAACAACCGGGGATGAGAAGGATTACGTTGTCTCCTCGTCTGGAGACGTCGCTCGAAGCTTCTGCTCCACAAGGTCTTCCTCGTTCCTCGTCCGAGTCTCTGAAGTCGTAAGCGGCTCCGCCCACGGCTCCGTCGACTGATGGACGCCCGGACGCGAGAGACGAGGTTCTTGCTGTGCTGAAGGTCTTTGGTCTCCCGGTGCTGTCGCGAGCACTTTCCACTCCCTGGATCAGGTACGAGGTCCTGGTCTCATCTCTGGAGGTCACGTGGTTAGAGAAGCAGCTTCTTATTGGTTCAGTTCAGTGAGGGTCAAATACATTACTATTATGACGACATTCTTTCTAAATGATTACATTAAATACACGTTATTAAAATGTTTATTTATTTTTAAATAACTTTTATATTGAAATGTTGAATTGTTCTTTATTAAATATGTGATTGCAATCATTTCCATATTGATTTAATGAATTCCAATTGAATAAAAACATTTAAATACTCAAAATGAATGATGCTTTATTATCTATTTATTTATTTTTTGTTTCACACAGAGTTTTGTTTAACAAATAAATAAATACATTTTTTCAATTTTTATACCAACATCATTATATTTAATTCAAAAGGCTATCAATTGGAAAATATTGAATGTATGGAATTAGAATATTAAACTTTGTAAAATGTTCAATTATTATAAAAAGAAAACAAAGTAAATCATTGAATAAACAACTTATTGCATTTAATAATAAAATCTTATTAAACCTTTCTATATAGAAATTGTTTAATACAATTAAAAGAAAAATGAAATGCGTAAGAAACCATTTAAATATTTTTTTCATTAAATGTTAAATATAACGATTCAATAAACTGATAGTGATTTACTTCCATACGGGAGACAAAGATTTGTTTAAAACTTGCTGAAGAAAAGGATACATGTCAGGAAGCGCCTGCTGCAGGAGGCAGATGTCGTCTACGATCGGAAACTGTTCGTCAAAATCTGTCAGAAATCTTACGAGGAAGAAAGAAGAGAATTTAACGAACATTCTAATGTAAAGTTTAAATGAGGTTCGGTACCTTTTCTCAGGTAAAAAAGACGTGAAATGCTGAAGCAGCTCTTCTGCGTACGTCGGTGTGTTTTCTGCCCTAAAGAAACACTTTTAGCTTCAACGTTTGATAAAAGCCGGTTGGAAAACTAGACCTGTCGAGGATGGGCTGCAGGCAGACGTGATACAGGACTTGATGAGCGGTTTCTACCATCTTCCTGCAGGAGTGACTCAACCTCTTCCACGTGTCCTGCTGCAGACTGAAGGAGTCAAAGGTCACAAACACACCCCTTGACACGCATCGGTGGATCTGTCACCAAGATCTTCACGAGGACTGCATGATATATATGGAAGAAATATCCATATTTGCACGTGCGATATACATATAGAAAACATGTGATAATTTAGAATTATTTATTGTATAAATCAAGTATTTCTTAAACGTACACTTCGACCAATCAGTGTCACGTTCTGTAAAGTTGTCGGTTTGTACTTCTATGTCTCGTTGTTGTTTACGTCTCCGTCCGTCTGTGACGACACGTCTTGGCTCAGTATATCCAGTGAAGTAAGACTAACTTATGATCTAGTCAAACACTAGTGATCCAGTGAAGTAATACTAACTTATGATCTAGTCAAACACTAGTGATCCACTGAAGTAATACTAACTTATGATCTAGTCAAACACTAGTGATCCAGTGAAGTAATACTAACTTATGATCTAGTCAAACACTAGTGATCCAGTGAAGTAATACTAACTTATGATCTAGTCAAACACTAGTGATCCAGTGAAGTAATACTAACTTATGATCTAGTCAAACACTAGTGATCCAGTGAAGTAATACTAACTTATGATCTAGTCAAACACTAGTGATCCAGTGAAGCAATACTAACTTATGATCTAGTCAAACACTAGTGATCCAGTGAAGTAATACTAACTTATGATCTAGTCAAACACTAGTGATCCATTGAAGTAATACTAACTTATGATCTAGTCAAACTCTAGTGATCCAGTGAAGTAATACTAACTTATGATCTAGTCAAACACTAGTGATCCAGTGAAGTAATACTAACTTATGATCTAGTCAAACACTAGTGATCCAGTGAAGTAATACTAACTTATGATCTAGTCAAACACTAGTGATCCAGTGAAGTAATACTAACTTATGATCTAGTCAAACACTAGTGATCCAGTGAAATAATACTAACTTATGATCTAGTCAAACACTAGTGATCCAGTGAAGTAATACTAACTTATGATCTAGTCAAACGCTAGTGATCCAGTGAAGTAATACTAACTTATGATCTAGTCAAACACTAGTGATCCAGTGAAGTACTACTAACTTATGATCTAGTCAAACGCTAGTGATCCAGTGAAGTAATACTAACTTATGATCTAGTCAAACACTAGTGATCCAGTGAAGTAATACTAACTTATGATCTAGTCAAACTCTAGTGATGCAGTGAAGTAATACTAACTTATGATCTAGTCAAACACTAGTGATCCAGTGAAGTAATACTAACTTATGATCTAGTCAAACGCTAGGGATCCAGTGAAGTAATACTAACTTATGATCTAGTCAAACACTAGTGATCCAGTGAAGTAATACTAACTTATGATCTAGTCAAACACTAGTGATCCAGTGAAGTAATACTAACTTATGATCTAGTCAAACACTAGTGATCCAGTGAAGTAATACTAACTTATGATCTAGTCAAACTCTAGTGATCCAGTGAAGTAATACTAACTTATGATCTAGTCAAACACTAGTGATCCAGTGAAGTAATACTAACTTATGATCTAGTCAAACACCAGTGATCCAGTGAAATAATACTAACTTATGATCTAGTCAAAAACTAGTGATCCAGTGAAGTAATACTAACTTGTGATCTAGTCAAACACTAGTGATCCAGTGAAGTAATACTAACTTGTGATCTAGTCAAACACCAGTGATCCAGTGAAATAATACTAACTTATGATCTAGTCAAAAACGAGTGATCCAGTGAAGTAATACTAACTTGTGATCTAGTCAAACACTAGTGATCCAGTGAAGTAATACTAACTTATGATCTAGTCAAACACTAGTGATCCAGTGAAGTAATACTAACTTATGATCTAGTCAAACACTAGTGATCCAGTGAAGTAATACTAACTTATGATCTAGTCAAACACTAGTGATCCAGTGAAGTAATACTAACTTATGATCTAGTCAAACACTAGTGATCCAGTGAAGTAATACTAACTTATGATCTAGTCAAACACTAGTGATCCAGTGAAGTAATACTAACTTATGATCTAGTCAAACTCTAGTGATCCAGTGAAGTAATACTAACTTATGATCTAGTCAAACACTAGTGATCCAGTGAAGTAATACTGACTTATGATCTAGTCAAACACTAGTGATCCAGTGAAGTAATACTAACTTATGATCTAGTCAAACACTAGTGATCCAGTGAAGTAATACTAACTTATGATCTAGTCAAACACTAGTGATCCAGTGAAGTAATACTGACTTATGATCTAGTCAAACACTAGTGATCCAGTGAAGTAATACTAACTTATGATCTAGTCAAACACTAGTGATCCAGTGAAGTAATACTAACTTATGATCTAGTCAAACGCTAGTGATCCAGTGAAGTAATACTAACTTATGATCTAGTCAAACACTAGTGATCCAGTGAAGTAATACTAACTTATGATCTAGTCAAACTCTAGTGATCCAGTGAAGTAATACTAACTTATGATCTAGTCAAACACTAGTGATCCAGTGAAGTAATACTAACTTATGATCTAGTCAAACACTAGTGATCCAGTGAAGTAATACTAACTTATGATCTAGTCAAACACTAGTGATCCAGTGAAGTAATACTAACTTGTGATCTAGTCAAACACCAGTGATCCAGTGAAGTAATACTAACTTATGATCTAGTCAAACACTGGTGATCCAGTGAAGTAATACTAACTTATGATCTAGTCAAACACTAGTGATCCAGTGAAGTAATACTAACTTATGATCTAGTCAAACACTAGTGATCCAGTGAAGTAATACTAACTTGTGATCCAGTCAAACACTAGTGATCCAGTGAAATAATACTAACTTATGATCTAGTCAAACACTAGTGATCCAGTGAAGTAATACTAACTTGTGATCCAGTCAAAACACTAGTGATCCAGTGAAGTAATACTAACTTATGATCTAGTCAAACACTAGTGATCCAGTGAAGTAATACTAACTTATGATCTAGTCAAACACTAGTGATCCAGTGAAGTAATACTAACTTATGATCTAGTCAAACACTAGTGATCCAGTCACTCGTCTCTTTCAACCTCCTTTGTTAAAGCAACATATTGTAAGAACTTTTCATCTCGTCTCAGTTGTTTTCTTATAAGATCGTGAACTTCCAAACAAACCTGTCCGTCTTCACTGTATGCTAACGAGCTAAGTTGTTAGCGTCATTTATAAAGTGTTATGTGTGCGTCTTCACCGTATGCTAACGAGCTAAGTTGTTAGCGTCATTTATAAAGTGTTATGTGTGCGTCTTCACCGTATGCTAACGAGCTAAGTTGTTAGCGTCATTTATAAAGTGTTATGTGTGCGTCTTCACCGCATGCTAATGAGCTAAGTTGTTAGCATCATTTATAAAGTGTTATGTGTGCGTCTTCACCATATGCTAATGAGCTAAGTTGTTAGCATCATTTATAAAGTGTTATGTGTGCGTGTACAAGTATTTATTATTGATTTGGTGATATCACGACGCGCCGGCGGCTCCTCTCTGATGTCGCTCAGTTTTCACAGGAAACCGATGAAAGTCCCGCGAGACTGAGCGTTAGAAGATATATTTTTCTACCATCATTTCGACACCGAAGCGAGGAAATAAACGAAAGGGAAATATCATCGTTTACTTCTATAAACCCCCGGACCTTCACTACAGTACTCACACCTGCACATGGCTACATTTTTAGGTGAAAGAAAAAATGATTTGCATTAATATCGATATCGCAATTCAAGACACATATATGGAATATCACACTTCTTTTCAATACAGTGCATCATAATCCTCACCCTTTATCATCAAAGTTTCTCTTCGTCACCGCCTTCTCCAGATCAGGCACCACGGTCTCATAGAAGGAACTCAGTCTGAGGAGAGGATTTCAAAAGCTTTAGCTAGAAGAAGTGACTTGAACCAGGACGGAGGATCTACCTGCTGAGGAAGCCGTGCGAGTGGAACCTCGGGCAGGCGACGGGGAAAACGTTCAGGAAGGCATGAATGGTGGTGGTGGAGTCGCACAAGTACATGATCAGATCCACGAGATCCTGTGGATGCAGAGACAACATGGTGGTTACACAAGGAACAGATAAAAACAGTGTTAAAGTCTCACCTCATGGCTCATGGTGAGAGTCGTGGGCTGCTTGTGCGAGTCCAGCTTCATGGGCTCCATGGCAGCAGCTCCTTCACACTGAAGGCCACATTTGGTTTGGATCGTGTCGAACACCTGAATGAAGCCGAGAATAAAATGTGAGAAATTATAACACCATTTTTTAAACGATGTTGATTGTTTGACGGCAAATACAAATGGATTCAATGGTGAATCTACTGATGGTTCCTGAACTTCCAGACCAGAGGAGAGACATCCTTCCAGACTGTTGCTCCTAAGCTTTGGAACCATCTCTGTGTTTGATGATCTACTGACTCCTTCAAGAAACATCTGTGTTTGATGATCTACTGACTCCTTCAAGAAACATCTGTGTTTGATGATCTACTGACTCCTTCAAGAAACATCTGTGTTTGATGATCTACTGACTCCTTCAAGAAACATCTGTGTTTGATGATCTACTGACTCCTTCAAGAAACATCTGTGTTTGATGATCTACTGACTCCTTCAAGAAACATCTGTGTTTGATGATCTACTGACTCCTTCAAGAAACATCTGTGTTTGATGATCTACTGACTCCTTCAAGAAACATCTGTGTTTGATGATCTACTGACTCATTCAAGAAACATCTGTGTTTGATGATCTACTGACTCCTTCAAGAAACATGTGTGTTTGATGATCTACTGACTCCTTCAAGAAACATCTGTGTTTGATGATCTACTGACTCCTTCAAGAAACATGTGTGTTTGATGATCTACTGACTCCTTCAAGAAACATGTGTGTTTGATGATCTACTGACTCCTTCAAGAAACATCTGTGTTTGATGATCTACTGACTCCTTCAAGAAACTTGTGTGTTTGATGATCTACTGACTCCTTCAAGAAACATCTGTGTTTGATGATCTACTGACTCCTTCAAGAAACATCTCTGTGTTTGATGATCTACTGACTCCTTCAAGAAACATCTGTGTTTGATGATCTACTGACTCCTTCAAGAAACATCTGTGTTTGATGATCTACTGACTCCTTCAAGAAACATCTGTGTTTGATGATCTACTGACTCCTTCAAGAAACATCTCTGTGTTTGATGATCTACTGACTCCTTCAAGAAACATCTGTGTTTGATGATCTACTGACTCCTTTAAGAAACATGTGTGTTTGATGATCTACTGACTCCTTCAAGAAACATCTGTGTTTGATGATCTACTGACTCCTTCAAGAAACATGTGTGTTTGATGATCTACTGACTCCTTCAAGAAACATCTGTGTTTGATGATCTACTGACTCCTTCAAGAAACATGTGTGTTTGATGATCTACTGACTCCTTCAAGAAACATGTGTGTTTGATGATCTACTGACTCCTTCAAGAAACATCTGTGTTTGATGATCTACTGACTCCTTCAAGAAACATCTCTGTGTTTGATGATCTACTGACTCCTTCAAGAAACATCTCTGTGTTTGATGATCTACTGACTCCTTTAAGAAACATGTGTGTTTGATGATCTACTGACTCCTTCAAGAAACATCTGTGTTTGATGATCTACTGACTCCTTCAAGAAACATCTGTGTTTGATGATCTACTGACTCCTTCAAGAAACATCTGTGTTTGATGATCTACTGACTCCTTCAAGAAACATCTGTGTTTGATGATCTACTGACTCCTTCAAGAAACATCTGTGTTTGATGATCTACTGACTCCTTCAAGAAACATCTGTGTTTGATGATCTACTGACTCCTTCAAGAAACATCTGTGTTTGATGATCTACTGACTCCTTCAAGAAACATCTGAGTTTGATGATCTACTGACTCCTTCAAGAAACATGTGTGTTTGATGATCTACTGACTCCTTCAAGAAACATCTCAAGACACTTTTATTTGAGCTTTTCCTTGATTCTCTGAGACTCTTGTGTTTGTCTTGTGTGTCTTGAACTTTTAGAGTTTTTTAATTCGTATGCATTTTTATATGTTTATTGTTTTTAACTGTTCAAGCACTTTGTGACCCTGGTGTAGAAAGATCTTAAGAAAGTAAGTACTAGTTATTTCTAACCAGTACAAACTTTTTTTAAACCATGAACGAAAATGAAATACATCTTTTCTGTTTATGTTTGTTTTACACTGACCTCCAGCACAGTGGGAACCGTCTCATCGAGGTCGGTGTAGTAGCAAGGTTGCTGGTTAAAGATGTTTTCTATAAAAAAATGTATATATTATCCATTAATGAGGAAAAAAAAGCTGAAACAATGAAACAATTCTTCTGGAAACATACCAATCATCTTGTGAAGCAACAGACTGTTGCCTTTTCCAAACAACACGCAGAGATCCAAGATTTTGGGAATGTCAAAAAGAAAGTTTTCGTAGATGATTTCCCCAAACACAGCAGGGGTGATGAAGTGATCCTGTTCCGGAAGGTAAACAAGTAAAGGAACAAAAATACACAAAACAAATTTAATCAAAACCTAATTTATCAATTAGTTCGCTCCCTTCTCCCTCCTCTCTCTCCATCCTCCCGTCTGTCTTTTCTCTCTCTAAGCAGAAGTTCACACCACGTCTGGTTCTGCTCAAGTTTTCTGCCTGTTTAAGTGATAGTTCACATAACATTTTGCGACAGATTTAGACTTTAGTCGTTTCTGGAACAATTTCTCATGTGAAGCTTCAATCTAAGATGGACGTCACAGACAAGCAGTATATGGAGGTTTTTAAGTGTCTTTTTGGATGAAGATGAAGACGAAGACAACTGAGCTCCAGTCGCTACATTAAAATGAACAAACATTTTTGTCAAGAACTCTAGAAAGAACACATTACTCTGAAAATAATCCCAACCAGTAGTCGACATGAGGGCGGGTACAATTTTAGGTGAACTCACCCTTGACAAAGGAAGTGATACTTGGACTGCGCTTTAATTTCTCCTATAAACCGTATCTTTTTAAAGATTAAAGATTAAAGATTTAAAGATAACTCTGTTATGATTCCACTCTTTAAATAAAGTTGAATCCAATGAAATACTGACAGCTGCTCCTGCAAGTACCTTGGATTCTTTATGCGTGGCCATCCTGAGGAAGCTCAAGAACACGACTCTGTGAAGCGAGCGCTGCATCTCCACCACAGCAGGCGAGGAAGGCAGAGCCGAGAGGTCGAGTCCTCGCGGAGAATGATGCAGGTACGAGTCCAGGCATCTCTGCAGGGACTCGTCGAACACCACCTGGTCCAGAAGAAGAGAGAGAAGGAAAACGTTATTGTAGAGCACAATATATTACTTTAAAACACACAAGTCATTACCTGACACCAGAACTTGTCGTGAGGAAGTGCTAGGAGCCACTCCAGATCCTCAAGGATGAATTTAGCATGTTCTAAAAAGTCCTCGACATCAGCAGCGGAACAATCTTCAGCGAGTGGTTTGTAAGGCACAAAGTAGCGTTCCTCCTTTCTTTCAGGGTGCTGACAAAAACGGTAGAAAACGGATTATGATCACATGATGAATCAACTAGGTTTAGTTGAATGGTCTCACCAGGGCTGGAAGTGTGCGATCTTTCCCGAGCGCGTCAGGCTCAGTCACCTGCTGCTCATCCAGAGGAACACGAGCACATGCCATGACTTCTGCACCTCTGACCTCAACACTGACAAGAGCCGAGAGTTTAAACCTGAGCATTCATAGTCGTACATATGCAGAGAAGATCAAGACACGTTCTGTCAAATCCCTCCAACCAAAGATACATTTAAAACATTCACCACCAGACTGAAGGAAGGTTTCTTCCCCAGTGTTGTAGCTTAAACATGTCAATCAAACTCTACACTATTGTATGCACTTGTTTTTTATTTGACTGCCAGTCACATCAACAATGACTCTTTATACTTATAGTGTTTTGTTGACCATTTTAAAGCCTTAACAAAAATATATTATGGTGAATTTTCAAATGCTGTATAAAGATAATAAAGGATCTCGAGTAAGAACTTTTTTTTTAAACTATCTTTATTTAAACAGAAGTTTTTTTTCACACTTGTTGAGGTTAATAATATTTAAGGTAAATACATTAAATGTCCTTCAAAAACAGCTGTCATTTGTATTTTATTGTCTCTCAAAAACAAATTGAACAATAGAACATGTGGCAGAGTCTAAATAATTTATACAAATGCTGACTTATACCATTAAAAACTGTAAAACAAAAACTACACGTACAGACATTTAGTTTAACGAGACAAGAAAACTTCTAGGTCATTGTTTAGTAGTCTTAATAATAGTTTAGTCTTGATCATCAACTAAACCAGGGGTCGGGAACCTATGGCTCGCGAGCCAGGTGTGGCTCTTTTGATGATTGCATCTGGCTCGCAGAAAATAACATATAAGAAAATAGTAAAGAGAGCTCTGATTGGCTGCTGTGCATGTCAATCAAATGGTTATTGTGCCGATTGGTTGAAAATTTGATTGACATGCACAGCAGCCAATCAGAGCTCCTGCCTCTTCCACTGAACGCACGGAAAAGATCATATGAATCGAGAATAAAAAGAGCAAAACGTGCGACAGTCATTTTACGCAATTCAGAAAAACGATATAGAATTATAAGCTTGTTTTTTTTAAATAATATATCGAACAAAATAATGCGCGTTTGATCGCTTCAGGTTCTTCTCTAGAGTCACAGAAACATGACGTCACTTCAGGTTCTTCTCTAGAGTCACAGAAACATGACGTCACTTCAGGTTCTTCTCTAGAGTCACAGAAACATGACGTCAGTTCAGGTTCTTCTCTAGAGTCACAGAAACATGACGTCAGTTCAGGTTCTTCTCTAGAGTCACAGAAACATGACGTCAGTTCAGGTTCTTCTCTAGAGTCACAGAAACATGACGTCACTTCAGGTTCTTCTCTAGAGTCACAGAAACATGACGTCACTTCAGGTCCTTCTCTAGAGTCACAGAAACATGACGTCACTTCAGGTTCTTCTCTAGAGTCACAGAAACATGACGTCACTTCAGGTTCTTCTCTAGAGTCACAGAAACATGACGTCACTTCAGGTCCTTCTCTAGAGTCACAGAAACATGACGTCACTTCAGGTTCTTCTCTAGAGTCACAGAAACATGACGTCACTTCAGGTTCTTCTCTAGAGTCACAGAAACATGACGTCAGGTCCATCAAAGTTAAGCTGCAGGTTCCAATGAAAGCAACAAATGCTGGTTTTCCTTTTGTGATCGAGTCCTTAAAACACACTTGTATTAATAAACCATCACATGATGACTATTTGTAAATGACCTTTATCTCACGAATGTAATAAGAATACGCAGAAACACAAACACGTTAAACAGGTGCAGGTGAGACACATTCTAATGACGTCAGAGACGATCAGACAAAGCGATGATGATGTGAAGTTACTGATGAACAGTTTTATTCTCGTTAAACTTCATCTGAA
This sequence comes from Callionymus lyra, assembly GCF_982586985.1. Taxonomy (NCBI): domain Eukaryota; kingdom Metazoa; phylum Chordata; class Actinopteri; order Syngnathiformes; family Callionymidae; genus Callionymus; species Callionymus lyra. The sequence goes on from NC_141818.1 coordinate 54,406,184, forward strand.
ATTTAATTAATCCACTTGTGTGATTCATATCAGACATGTTTAAAATTAACAAATATAAACTGTTAGTTTGAATTCATGTTTTCATTTGTTTTTGTTTTTTCATGATCACAGAAATGGAGAAATTTTAGTCTTTCTTCATTTAAATATGATGGACATATTGAAATGGAGGCATGGAAAGGGATGAACCCGTCTGAATTCTTTGTTGATTTTGATAAACAAAGGAAAAGGGCTTGAATTCGTGTCAAGCACAGATTCTTACATCTGAATATTATTTATATGGCTCTCACTGAAATGAATTTCCAAATATTTTGCTTTCATGGCTCTCTGAGTCAAAAAGGTTCCCGACCCCTGAACTAAACTATTCATGTCATGTAGGGTAAATTAAATCTTTTTTTTTATATTTTGTTTAGTTTCGTTCACCCAGGTTTCTGTGATCAGAGGAGATAGTTGGACATTTGTAATACTGTAATACTACTGCAGGTGAACATGGTTAGAACCATGTGGGAGCAGCTTCTCTTTTAGCCAAAGTCAAGTGAGAATCAAGCAGACAACCTTTAAAAAAGTAACTCAAAAGAAATGGGTATAAATACGTTAGTATAGAGTTTAGTCTCCAAATATTAAGGTTTATTCTTCTCTGACGTCTTTGTATTTGCGAATAAACACACATCAGGGTAAATAACTATATAACTTAAACTACTAAAACTATAAATAAATTTAACTATAATAAATATAGCTATATAAATATAACTATAATAAATATAGCTATAATAAATATAGCTATAATAAATATAACTATAATAAATATAACTATAATAAATATAACTATAATAAAGCTATAATAAATATAGCTATAATAAATATAGCTATAATAAATATAGCTATAATAAATATAGCTATAATAAATATAACTATAATAAATATAACTATAATAAATATAGCTATAATAAATATAACTATAATAAATATAGCTATAATAAATATAGCTATATAAATATAGCTATAATAAATATAACTATATAAATATAACTATAATAAATATAACTATAATAAATATAACTATAATAAATATAGCTATAATAAATATAGCTATAATAAATATAGCTATAATAAATATAGCTATATAAATATAGCTATAATAAATATAGCTATAATAAATATAGCTATATAAATATAACTATAATAAATATAGCTATAATAAATATAACTATAATAAATATAACTATAATAAATATAACTATAATAAATATAACTATAATAAATATAGCTATAATAAATATAGCTATAATAAATATAGCTATAATAAATATAACTATAATAAAGCTATAATAAATATAGCTATAATAAATATAACTATAATAAATATAGCTATAATAAATATAGCTATATAAATATAGCTATAATAAATATAGCTATAATAAATATAGCTATAAAAATATAGCTATAATAAATATAACTATAATAAATATAACTATAATAAAGCTATAATAAATATAACTATAATAAAGCTATAATAAATATAGCTATAATAAATATAACTATAATAAATATAGCTATAATAAATATAGCTATAATAAATATAGCTATAATAAATATAGCTATAAAAATATAGCTATAATAAATATAACTATAATAAATATAGCTGAGTCAGATGTAAACAGAGTGTCGTGTAAGAAGAACACAATCGTTGAATATCAATCTTAAATCATCTTAAATTATATTTAATAGGTAATCATAAGTGTCAGAGTCAGTAAAGTGTGTGTTTTGTTCTGTAAAGCTCGACGTGTAGAAAACACACAAGCGTGTAGAAAACACACAAGCGTGTAGAAAACACACAAGCGTGTAGAAAACACACAAGCGTGTAGAAAACACACAAGCGTGTAGAAAACACACAAGTGTGTGACACGACGTGTAACTTATGACAGGAGCCGAAACAGATGATGTGGCGACGTGTTAACTAGTCTTTCTCAGCTGGAAACGAGACTAGTCGATAAGTGAAGTTAAATGAAGTGAAAATAAACACTTTATACGATTGTTGTACAAGTTAGGAAGGGATGACAACACGTCAATGAATGGACAAGCTAACATGCTAATGCTACATTTCCTCCTGTCTGCTCGTGTAAACTACGTTATTGATCCCAAATCATGTGACAATCGTTAACGTTCTCACCTCCGACTGTAACCAGTTCTTCACGTCATCACCAACGAGACCGAAAACTGTTTAATAGTTAGCGAGTGTTTCCCGGAATCACCTGCTCTTCTGAGGCAGGTTAGTGAGCGCGTCAGCACGTCAGCGCCACCAGCCTCTCGCGCCCCCTGGTGGGCTCCGAGAAGAATGCAGTACCTTCAACTACCTGCAGGATTTGATATTATATATAAAAAATACCTTAATTTTCCCACATTGTGGAACATTTGTTAAATACTAGGGATCACCAGCCTGATGGTACTTCATGGGACCACAGATGACAAACTTCCCACATTAACGAAAACTACACTCCCCTCTTTTGTTTTATTAATAAAATAAACGAAACAATGAATATTAGAAGTATTTATAAAACAACATCCATCCATCTATGGAACTACAGCCAAAACATAACTAACAACAAATTAGTACAAAGAGTAAAAATTCTGAATTCTGTAGCTACAGAAATGTAAAAAATCTTACCAGTGTGGCAGTACTATAGTATAGTATAGTATAGTATAGTATAGTATAGATGACATTAAAGGCCACCTTTTTTTTTAAATAAACTGCTGACAAGACTCCTTGATAATCACATGACACACATAATTGTGCACATTAATCATCTACACGACATTAATACATGAAAAATGATCACAAGTTATTGTAATACATAGTTAAAGACATCATCCTGTGTTTTTGATCCTTGTTTATTTGTTAAAAATGTATATTCTCGATCCTTATCTCCGTTTGAAAACAGATGAAAACTTTTTTTCCAGGTTCTAGTTTGGTGGACTTCAGTAGAAAGATGTGATTATAGATGAAAACTGTACACAAGTGATTATAAAAGAAAACAAAATTGAGGTCGATAGCATGAATGTTTAAAAACATACACTTTTTCTTAACCCGCTCCGCTGTGAGGTTTGTCACCGCGCGTCATCATTCCCGGAAGTCTCCACCTCCAAGTGACTCGTCGTATAAACAAAGCGTCATAATGCCTAAAGACTCTGCTCTGCTAACCTTTTGTTCGCCCAGATTTCAGACAAACTTTCTGACGTTACAACAAAAAAAAGACACATTTTTTTTAAAGAATGTTTATAAAAAGAGTCTCATGTTGCAGAAAGAAGTAATTACAGTAAATACATTTGTACAACATATTTCCAATGATCTCAAAGAAACCCCCAGAATCCATCACCCGTCGAGGGTCCAGTGACTGAGGAATATAAACCCAGCAACTCTTGAACTAAACTCTCTCACTCATTGTGCGTTCTCTGGTCGCGACAGACGTCGACGCGACAAAAATACTTGCATTCATGGCTTGAAGTGGAACTCTTGATCTCAGGAATAAAGCATAAAATAAATATTTTATGGCTCAAACAACAATAAATAATCCCAGATCCATCAGTAACACGTCGACATGAGTCGGTTCATGATCTAACAAACATCTGTCGCTATGGTAACCGAGCTTCCAGTTTCACAAACAATATTTATGTATTTAAAATTACTTGGAGACAGTATGACATTTAAATGATCAGCAACGATTTCAGAAGTAAAATCTTTCTCAAAAATATTTCATTGAATATTTTCAAAATCAATGCATTAATATAATCAAGTATTTAAAGACACTTTTACAGATGATAACACGACTGGAAGATGTTCTTCTCAATTGTAACAGTCTGAACGTAAAACACACATTGATGATGATGATGTTGAAGATGATGATGATGATGATGAAGATGATGATGATGATGGTGAAGATGATGTTAAAGATGATGATGATGAAGTTGATGATGAAGATGATGTTAAAGATGATGATGATGATGATGATGATGATGATGATGATGCGACTGAAGACCTCAAACATAAAAAAAACACAGAGTTGATCAAGTTTCAGAATGGAACTGAAGGCAGGAAACGCTCTGAGGCAAAACTTCAACACAAAGGAAGGTTGTTCGAACACGAGTCACATTATTGGACTGGAGATGAACAGCAATGACTTTATCAACAGATCGTTGGTTTATATTTAGGACGAGACCTTAATCTGAGAATAATCCCACGAACGCGATACATTCCCGACAGTCGCAGTGAATCTATAGCAGCTGAAACTGATACTTTTTTAAAAAACACACTTAATCTCTTGTACTGCAACTTCTCTATCAATACATTTATATAAAAAGCAATAAGAATAATTTTACTTATTAAAACCGACAGCTTCACTTTTTTTGTTTGGACACGAGCTTCATCTTGACATGATTTAATCTCATTAAAAAAATAATGGTAACGACACGTATGTTAGTGTTAACGACATTAAGAGCAAACGATGACAGAAAGAAGTCAAGGCGATTAAAACAGTCAACGATGAAGGGCACGACTGGTTCCGAGAAATTATATATTCTGCGTTTAATCTTCATTATATCTTCCCAGAAACTGTCCCCGGCAACCGTCCCCGGCAACCGTCCCCGGCAACCGTCCCCGGCAACCGTCCCCGGCAACCGTCCCTACTGAGTCAGCACATCATTCATGTCACACTAATAAAAACATCTCATCAAGCTGGAAGAATCCTGGTGTTTTTTTTGGTTTGTAAAAGGATAAAGGAGGTAAAATGGTCTCGATCAAACGAGATGGAAACCTAAGAGTTGATCAGATTTGAACCTTCACCCGACAGAGAGTCGAGCGATCGATGCCTTCAAGTTCAGGATCATCCAAGGAATTAACGGCTACTTTTAAACTGCGCGAAAGGAAACGAGCGCAATCTGACGCAGGAATAGAAGAACATCTACACTTCTTTTTTTAACTGCATCTACACCATCATGATTTTATATTGACTATAATAATGATGAGGCCATAAAACAGGGAAATATAAGCTTTAAAAATAAATAAAAATGCTGCACGATATATCGAAAAAATATCGATATCGCGATATTGTCATGTGCGATATACATATGGAAAACATGTGATCATTTATCAGTTTTTATTGTATAAAAAACATTTGACCAATCAGTGTCACGTTCTGTAAATTTGTACTTCTATGTCTCGTTGTTGTTTACGTCTCCGTCCGTCTGTGAACTGTGCGGCTTGCTAGACTTGGTTGCTATGACGACGAAGTAATAATAACTTATGATCCAGTCACTCGTCTCTTTCAACCTCCTTTGTTAAAGCAACATATTGTAAGAACTTTTCATCTCGTCTCAGATGTTTTCTTAGAAGATCGTGAACTTCCAAACAAACCTGTCTGTCTTCGTCGTATGCTAACGAGCTAAGTTGTTAGCGTCATTTATAAAGTGTTATGTGTACAAAGATTTATTATTGATTTGGTGATATCACGACGCGCCGGCGGCTCCTCTCTGATGTCGCTCAGTTTACAAGGGAAACCGATGCAAGTCCCGCGAGACTGAGCGTTAGAAGAGATATTTTTTCTACCATCAATTCGAGGAAACGAAAGAGAAACATCATGGCTTTCCTTCTCTAAACCCCGGACCTCACTATAGTACTCGCGGCTACATTTTTAGGTGAAGGAAAAAATATCGCATTAATCAAGACACATATCGAATATCGCACTTATTTCAAATATCGTGCAGCTCTTCCTTAAATGTCTATAAACACAGTTCGGAGCAACTTTACTTAAACTACAAGCGGCCAAAATAGTTTCTCAGTCACAGTCGTTTGTTCTGTTGACGTCAACGAACTCTGATCCTTATCTTATCTTAAACTCTGGCATCTGCATACGTCACCATGGCAACATGAATGTTGATCTAGAGTTTGACGAACTAGAATGTACAGGAGATATATTTTGAAAAGAAGGTGGATTTCCTGCATCATATTCTTGATAATCACCTTGAGAAAGAGTCAAATTAAAGTGTTAAGCGTCGGAGACACTTGGAGGTCCGAACATGATGGTGTAGATGCAGCTTCAGAACATAAGGAACGACAGAGAATCTAAATCATCGGCTCGACTCGATCGAAGGCGAGTCCAGGAACGACGTCGTCAATCGTTACTGCATGTGAGAACTGAGCGTCCGTGTGATCCTGCCACACGTCTAACCCTGATTCATCCTGTGGATCATCCTGTGGATCATCCTGTGGATCATCACCCTCTGCTCTGAACCAGAACCTGCTGATGTCAGTCTCATCTCCTCGCTACACCAGCTGCATCTGTCCGGAGTAGGTGGTGAGCAGCAGCATGATGGAGAAGCCCGTCAGCAGCCCGGCGTTCTGGATGGCGAAGGTGAGCAGGAAGCTGCTGCCGCCGGCGTCCTCTTCCTCGCGACTCACCTCGTTCATCTCCGGGAACTGGAGACGAGAAAACAAGGAGTTCAGCCTCTCAACGGAAGCGTCGGGTCGTCTTCATCCGCTCACCATGTCGGCCAGAGCGATGTAGAGGAACATCCCGCCGGCGAGGGCGAAGATCCAGTTGGGCGAGAAGCTGTTGCCGGCCAGGATCCCGAAGCACATGCCGAGGTAACAGCAGCAGGCCGACAGGAAGTTGAAGAACAGAGCCTGTTGGATGCTCATGCCGGCGTTCAGCAGGATCACGAAGTCTCCTGGAGAACAGAGAGAGTTTAGAGGAAGTCATGCATTTATTCACATATTGTTATTTACTCACACATTATTATCGTAAGGATACGACAACTTTAGTGTAAACAATCATCTAGATTTAACATATAATCACTTGATTAACTGATAATCTTTCATATTTAATTCTTATTAAATAATCCACTTGAGGTCCGGTCGAGTCTACGCTCGCACTGAGATACACAACAATCTCTCGCACTGAAATACACAACAATCTCTCACACTGAGAGATACACAACAATCTCTCGCACTGAGAGGTACACAACAATCTCTCACACTGAGAGATACACAACAATCTCTCGCACTGAGATACACAACGATCTCTCGATGGTCCAGCTAGTGAAGGACAAGGACAGACATCTGCGTAAGTCAACTGATGATCAGATTCTCTCTAGTCGACATCAAACTCCGGTAACTTTCCACGAACAACACGTGTCAGAAGTGTTTAGAGTCACTGACCAATCACACGAGCTCACATGACTAGAGGCGTTTACCTGAATAGTCACACTAGAAAAGATCCGCCATTGCATTAGAACGTTGCACTCGGCACTGGAAGACGTCTCTGCGATAATCTGTTTCTCTGAGGCCCGTGAATCATGTCAGTGGTTTCTGACCTTTGAATATTCCAAAGTCTCACCGAGCTCGTGCGGGAACTCTTCACAAAGGATGGCGACCGAGGTGCTGACGCCCTGGAAGACGGAGGCGGTGAAGGAGGCACCGATGGCGAGGCCGTCGATGAAGTTGTGAAGGCCGTCGCTCAGCGTGATCATCCAGGCCAGCGTGCCGATGTCAGAGTAGTTGGTTCCTTTCAGCCAGTAGCAGCCGCGGCGCCGCCGAGACACATCAGGATTCTCTGCGTCCTGGAGACACCATTACATCATCATTCATGCATTCATTCATTCATTCATTCATTCATTCATTCATCCATTCATTCATGTACAATATAGACTGAAGATTATGATTTATTTTTAACAAACATGAGTCAACGCTTGATATTTTTACACAGAGCTTCTCAGACCAGATTGATTTTCTATGTAACAACTTTCCTCAGCCTTTCATTTTATCTTTTTGTTTAAGTGCAACAATTTCAACAAGGTTTTTATGACGTTATTCTGTCTCAACTTTCTCTTTAGGTGAGGTCAGGTGAGGTCAGGTGAGGTCAGGTCAGGTGAGGTCAGGTCAGGTGAGGTCAGGTGAGGTCAGGTGAGGTCAGGTGAGGTCAGGTGAGGTCAGGTAGAACTTCATTGTTTTTTTCCCAATCAGACACAGCAATACAGAGGATTATTCATAAAAATAAAAATAAATTACATTAGAGACGACTGTGTTAGTTTTGTATATCAGTGGGTTCAGAATATTGGTTGATTGAGTGTGTGTGTGAATGGTTGTCTGTCTGCGTCCTGTCCAGGGTGTCCCCTGCCTCTCACCCTATGAAGCTGGGATAGACTCCAGTCTCCCCGCGACCCTCGTAAGGGATAATAAGGTAAGGTAAGGTAAAACTTTATTAATGTGTCAGAAAATGAATGAATTTAAAATGTCAAAAGTTGAAAACCACTTAAAATTGTTGTTTTTTTAAAGCATTGAATTGTTGTTTTTATTATTATTGAATTGATAATTAAATTCAATAATTTGTTTATTGACAGATTCATTTTTTATATTTAATTTTAATTTGGAAAATAATGTTCTGAATTAATTTAAAAAATGTTTACATATATTTATATATTTATTTATTTATACATTTATTTATAGAATTTAAAAAGCTACAAGTTTAGAAATATTTAATTCAATTTAAAAAAATATCAGAATATTAATCTCCATATGTTACAAAAAGCCATCATTTTTTTAAATATTCTTTTTTTCAATTACTTGAAAAAAAACTATCAATAGTCAAACAGTAATTGAATTTAAATGATTCAATAAAAAGATAATGTAATGCTTCTTAACATTTGAAATATCAAATTCAACCATTTAAATATTCTGATGTATAGTTTAGTTTATTTATTTAAAAGGACGATGTGCAGATACAATTAAAAGATGCACCAGACACTGATATACTTCCAAAGAAGGAGATTTAAATCATCAATAAAGTACTTTTAAAAGCCAAAACAATAGTTAAACTCGATACAAAGAAGGGACGTCAAACAAAAGAATCTATATTTCTATTGTGATATTATCTTTTCAATGTTGGAGACTCAATCCATCCTTCTTTTCATCAGTGTCTGTCCATCAAACTCATCACGTTCCTTTCAATGACAATCTGAGCCGCTCTAGTAGAAGAACTCACATTTCCCTGATCTTGATGAACGATAATATTTGACGAATGTGAGCGAGAGTATCGGGGGTTAAAATACTAGTGATGGGAAACATGTCATTCTTTTCATTCTAAATCCAAAGCATCCATAAGGACACACAGGTGGCAGCTGTACCTGCGGCGTCGGAGCTGGACTGAGCATCATCTCTCCTTCTCCTGCGTCCACTTTACTGAGAGCCAGAGCAGCAGCTTCTCCGTTCACCTGCAGCTTCTCCTTCTCGCTCTCCTCGCTGTTGGCGTCCGGCGTGGAGTAATGGCTGTGGCCGTGACTCTGAGACGCAGAGAGTAAGTGGGTGATGGATCAATCAGAGAAGATAAAAGAAATGGTCCAAAGTCAAAGTGAAATCACGCAAAAATTCACAGAAAACTGAAAAAACAAAATACAAATTCCCATCTAATATGCGTTAATAATACTACTGAAAGGATTGTATTTAGAGTTCATGAGTACCTGCGCAGTAACTTTCTGCACACTTTTTCTCTAACGTGTGTGAAAGAACGAACGTCATTGGCTGAACTGCTCAACACGTCACTCTATAAGGAAGCTTTAACTGATGCGTCATACTGCAGAGAGGCCACAAGGGGGCGCATCGCTCCATAGTCTCAATGTTCCAGTTAAAATCAAGATGAGCGATAAATAAGCAAATAATTAAAGCGTTGAAATGATTTCATATTATTATTAAAATTATTATTAATTATTGACTTACTCCTGAGGATGAAGTGCCAATAACATGATAAAGAAATCATTTTAGTTTACTTTGGGCTGGACTTGTTGAGATATTTCGCAAATATAAATGTTTTCTGCACTTTTTATCACTTTATTAAGATTATTATCACTTTATTAAGATTATTATCACTTTATTAAGATTATTATCACTTTATTAAGATTATTATCACATGCTCAAAGTGACAAACTTCATAAACATGATGGAAAAATGTACAAACCAAATATTTGAAGAATAAATAATGTAGTTTGACGACACAGAGTTTTACCAAACTGGTTAAACACGTGAACCATTGAAGTCACTCGTCAGTTTTATTGTTGTGTCAGAGTTCACTCGTCAACACAGACTCACAACATTCAGTCACTGATGTTTTTAAATTCTTCACTGTCATGTTCATACGTGTGAATCGTCTCAAATCAAACACGGATCCTGAGACGACATAACAGGTCAAAACAGGTTTGACGGATCAGGTCAAGGGTCACTTAGAGGAGACGAGGAGGGAGGGGAAAAAAAGGCTAAAAAAGTAGAAAATTAAATTTTTTGAATAATTGGAATTACATTATCAATATTGGTTAAAAAAATAACTTATTTTGAAACGTAACATTTAAATGATTAAGGAGAAAACAAAATAAATCTTTAAATAAAGAATTTCTTGAATGTAATTATTCAAAGAAAATAAAGATATACTTAAAATATGTGATTAACTCATAGAATAGAGTCCAAGATCGATCTACTACTTCCAACATAAAATTGAATTAAAGATAAAAAATGGCCCAAATTCATAGACAAACTAAACAAAAAATAATAATAATAATAACATTCAACTAAACTGATTAAAATATGCTTAAAACAAATCAACATTTACACATTTAACATGTTAAATTCAACCATTAATCACGATCAGATGGACATAATGTTTTACTTCCACGATACATCCTGTTGAAAAAAAGGCTTGTATATCTACAAACATTTCAACATCATAGCCTCGTGGTTTGGATCCTAACTCACCCCGTTCTTCTGTTTGAGGAGCACCCTCAGGACCTTCTCGGTGAAGAAGAACAGGTAGAAGCCTCCGAACACAACTGCACTCTTGGACACATAGAAATCCACCAACGGGTCAAAACCAAACGCCTGACACAACGAGGGAGAGAAACAAAGAGTCAGTCGAGCTTCGTTGACGGCAGCTTTCGTCAAACACTTGAAATGAACTGAAGATAAAACAGTGATTTATTCTCGTCTATAATGGAGGTGAGACCTGAAGAAGCTGCAGCTGAACTAGCGGAGGCAGCTTTCGTTAAACACTTTAGATGAACTGAAGAAAAACTGATTTATTCTCGTCAATCTTCTCTATAAAAGAGGTTTAACCTGAAGAAGCTGCAGCTAAACTAGCGCAGCAGCATCGACAGTACCTCTGGGATGAGCTGAAACAGGGCGTTGGAGTACAGCGTGCCAATGGCCAGGGCTATGAAGTACAGCAGCAGCCGCTTGTAAAAGGTTTTCCTCATGAAGGGAACGACGCTGGCGCCGATCAGCGAACACAGCGAGATCAGAGTCACACACAGGAGCCCATAACCCCACACTGAACGCCAGAGACAAGACAGAGACACAGGTTAGTGCAGGAGTCATTGAGGCATGGAATTAAGTTTGTTAGCTTCCTGAAAAGAAAGTGAGGATTTAACCAATTAAACCTGAGGAGAGAGAAATTTAAGAGTCTTTCTCGAGACAACAAACACTCTTTTGTCTCAGGAAAGAGTGACAGACGAGGCAGCACTTTTCGGGGGTTAGTGTGTGTCGTCGATTCATTCGCTCGCTCTGGTAGAAAGGAAGTCAATTACGGTGAAATTAGAGTGTATTGACACACACACACACACACACACACATTGTCCACTCAACTGTTGACACATCTGGATAAACGCTGTGTGAGATAAAAGATCAACCATGAATCGAGTCGTTTTTCAAAATCTACTTGAGTTTTTCAAAGTTTGTCACTTAATTGTCATTTCAGAATTTTTGCAAAAGAGTATTTGGTTGAATGTTAATCATTGTTTTTCTGTATATTTATGGAAGTTAATCAGTGGCATCAGAATATTGAATTTTTATATTGAAATTGTGTTGTTTAAAGAAAAATTAAATTTAAATTAAATTAAATAATTCCTATATTGAAAGGTTGAATTGTTTTATTGATTCTGTGAAAGGTTATTCTTTGATAAATTAATAATAAAAAAGTAAAAGTAAAAATAAAATTCAATACTTTTCCATTTTGATATAATATAACTACAATTTAATATTTTCTGAATTCAATATTTCCCAGCCTTTAAAATATGTATTTGTGTTTAATAGTTACACCAACAATACCAAGAGAGTACAAGTTACTTCTACTCTCAGCCAATCATGCGACACATAAAATAATTAAATTCTTAAAAAAACAAAACACTTTAATGTTTGAAATGTTCAATTCAACCGTTCAATATTGTGATGACACTGATAAACTTTTATATATATATTACAAGTATTAATATTCATAGTGACATTTGTATTTACTGTGTTTACTGAGAGATATAAATGTTTCTCGTTTTGTTCACATTGTTCAGCATTTTTTCCATCACGACACTTTTTCCATCATGACTAAAAACACACACTTTTACTAAACAACCTAAATATCCTGCACTTTTACCTCAAACACGTGAACTGTAGTGAAGAACGTGACGAACTCACATGTTACACTTAAATCAAGAACATCAAAAACACAAAGAATGTCACTTGAGCTGCGGAGATGAAACCAAACGTCCCCAGAAGTGAGTATTAAACAGAGAAAACAAAGACAGGAAGCAACGACCAGGAGAACATTCTCTGGAGCTCTGAGCTGCAACATGTTGTCGCTCTTGAACCAGGAGGTCACGTGTGCGGCCGTGAAGGCATGTCTTCTAGGAAACCCTGTAATCTGAGGGATGGTCAAACCTCGGGCAGCAGCTGCAGGACGGCGGTGGAGTAGAGAGTGCCGATGGCGAGAGCGATGAAAAAGCAGAGAGCGTGTTTCATGCAGCGCGTCTTCATCAGAGGAACCACCAGCACGCCGTTGAGCGCGAACACGTTCACCACCGTCACGCTCAGGAAAGAAAAGCCCCACACTTGGGTGGGAAGAAAAAAATGCAGGATTTAAACGCGTTTCAAGGATATATTGTAAAAGGAACAAAGAGAATAATGTTGTTTCAGGAGCTCTGCGGTTCAAATAAACACAAAAAGACAAAATAGTCACGTAATTGCTCTAAAAATACTTTTAAATGACAGTAATTGTATGAGAAATACTCATTTATTTTTATTTCTTAAATATTTATTTGATGTTTTTTCGTGACAGACTTTCACCCCCGTTTTTCATTTGCTCTTTAATACTTTTTTATTGTTATTTTCTATTTGTTAAATACAGAAAACTGCACATACACTAGAAAAGACATCTGGAGGAGCATGTTGTACTTTTTAAAGTATCAGAATTTACTTTTTCAAATATTTCTATTGGGTTAAACAAACTCACTCCATTAGTTTCATACGTTGTTAAACTTTTGCCATTTCAGTTGTGAATATGAACAATAATTATCACACACAATATACGCAACACTTTTAATCTAAAGTTGTGCCTCAAAGTTCAATATATTATCAAACGTTTAACTAGTACTTTAAAGCGATTCTATGGGATTTGAAGTGGAGCGACACCAGTGGACTAAAGTGGTAGTGTTTAGATCGACGGAAGACTACATTTCCCATGAGCACTTGCTAAACGTGGCAAAAATTTCCATGTCCCGGTTCGTAGCAGTTGATGAATGTTGTGTTTCCAGACTTGATGATAACATAACTTTAACTTTGTTTTTGTTTGTAAATCCTGATGCTAATCCGTAGCGTGTTTTTCTTTTCTTCTCGTGTGCTTTATTTTATTTTTTTGTTTTTATTTTATTATATTTTATTTTGTTAATAGTGTTAAATTTCTAATTTTGTAAATAATTTGTATATCTCTTTTATTATTTCTTTTTTCCTTGCACTTTATTTTTTTTCAACTCTGCTGTTGTAAAAGTGTGTTTCCCCTCTGGGGACGAATAAAGATTTTCTATTCTATTCTATTCTAAATAACATAACTTTAACTTTGTTTGTAAATAACATAACTTTACTTTTATTTTTCTTTGAAAATAACATAACTTTAACTTTGTTTTAGTTTGTAAAAAACATACCTTTAACTTTGTTTAACTAGTAGATATGTAACATGTTCACACCATCAGGCACTTTTACAGTGAAAGTAAAAATCACAAAAAACACCTCAAGTCACGGTATTTAACATCCCTGTTTTGAAAGGAAAGTAACAGGAAAGTAACAATATAATAAATATAAGAAAAGGTAAAGAGAAGGATCTCTGCGAGTGGATCCAGTGTAGATGACCTCCTCCACAGCTGGTGTCTGCTGCTGCCAGGTTCCTACATCAAAAACAACAAAGAAACAACAGCTCCGCTGCCAAAACAAGCCTCCTGCAGCGACAAGTGTGAGAAAAGAACGAGGGAATGTGGAGGTTCAGGCTGTAAAAAAGTGACTGAGGCCAGACGAGAGGATCCAGAAGATCCAACAGACGAGGTTCACCATCTTTGTGGATCCGGCGTCGGAGGCAGAAGTTCAGGTCGATGGTGAGAAGAAACTCTTACAAGATCATCAGAACGATCATCACACGAGTCGTCGTCAGGATGAAAACATGTTTGTTAACGAACACATCAGGGATTTAAAGAGTTTTCAAGAATGTTTTCCATCCTCACTTCACTTGATCAAACGTCCGTCTCTAGGCAACAGACTCTCCAGGGAGATGCAAATCAATGAAGTAAAAAAAAGGCAATTTGTGCATCTTATCTTTCCGCGTGTTTCTATTTTACGCTCGTTGGTCCGTGTGGAATAATCACGGCTTCACTTCAGATCAACTCTAAACCAGGGTTACCTTCGGCGTCGGTGGGTCTGGGCGAGGCCTCGGCGCTGAGGTTCTGATCCAGACCAGCTCGGCAGCTGCCGGCGTCCAAGTGTTGCAGCATCTTGGGACACAGTTCCTGCAGGTCCTGCCCGTCCAGACGAGACTGTTCGCTCATGCTGTAGATCGCCAGCGTGTCGGCAGGAAGACACTGAGGACGGAGTTCTACCATCAGATCCATTCATCGCCACGTTTCTTCATATTTGAATTTTCATCACAATCCCTTATATTTAAATAAAGTGTGAATAAAATAATTATATATATATATTTTTTTACAATTAACATAATATTTACACAATCATTCATCCATCCATCCATCCATCTATTCATCCATCCGTTCATCTATCATTTCATCCATCCATCCATCCATCCATCCATCCATCTATCCATCCATCCATCCATCCATCCATCCATCCATCCATCTATTCATCCATCCATCCATCTATTCATCTATTCATCCATCCGTTCATCTATCATTTCATCCATCCATCTATCAATCTATTCATCCATCCGTTCATCTATCATTTCATCCATCCATCCATCCATCTATTCATCCAACCAACCATCTATTCATCCATCCGTTCATCTATCATTTCATCCATCCATCCATCCATCCATCCATCCATCTATTCATCCATCCATCCATCCAACCAACCATCTATTCATCCATCCGTTCATCTATCATTTCATCCATCCATCTATTCATCCATCCATCCATCCATCCATCCATCCAACCATCCATCCATCCATCCATCCATCCAACCATCTATTCATCCATCTGTTCATCTATTATTTCGACCATCCATCTATTCATCCATCCATCCATCCATCCATCCATCCATCCATTCATCCATCCATCCATCCATCTATTCATCCATCCATCTATTCATCCATCCATCCATCCATCCATCCAACCATCTATTCATCCATCCATCCATCTATTCATCCATCCGTTCATCTATCATTTCATCCATCCATCCATCCATCCATCCATCCATCCATCCATCCAAGTTAACAACTGGACACCAATATGGTGACATTGACTCTAAATTCAAAGCACATCAACAAGTGAGCGAACAAAGCGTCTCTGACGTTAATCATGTGAAAAATGTTAAAAATGTCTTCCTAGAAAAGTCTCGAGACAAGACTGCATCAGCTTCACCGAAAACACACTTGAAGTATTTCTTCACTGCAATCATACTGTGTTTCTCACACAAACAAAAGCAAATCTAACGTCAACTCATGAAGCTGTTCGAACTTCAAGAGCAGAAAATAGTCTTAAATCTATCGTCAATTGAAAAGTTAGTTCCTTCACAGCGAGACACAAAGATATTCTAATGACACGAGCCCTGCAGCAGATCTGCAGCCTGGATTTATCTGTGAGTATTTATGTTCTACATTCAGCTCTGAGGGAGCAAATCAAGGTTGTTTCGGCTGCTGAGAAAAACCTGTTCGTATCAAAGGATGGCGTTTAAAACACTCCCAGCTTAATGACTTGGACGTGAGAGAAATGATGGGAATGTGGCATCATTGGCATCGTGTTCATCATGTTCATCGTGTTCATCGTGTTCATCGTGTTCATCGTGTTCATCGTTGTTGAAGCGGAATCTCAAGTCAAAGTTGGCACAAGTTCATTTAAAAACATGAAGATCAACATTGTTTAAGATTAGCTCCTAGAGTTTGAAACAAATAAGATTCATTTATTTAAAGTTTCAAACTCCAAACCCTCTCAGTAACGGTGACCCCAACACCTCCCGTAATGCTTTGCCGCCCAGCCAACCAATCACAGCTTTGGATCACTTGAGGGAACAATCGCTAAATAAAGCGGGGCACAGAAAGGCATCATGGGAGTTCACGGTTGATTGGCACCATAAGTAAGTTCTGTTGTTGAAGTTGATCTGCTCAAATAAATTGACTACAGATACAAAATATTTTAGTATAGAGTACTGTATACAACGATGAGGGACCATTATAGGAAATATTATTATAATATAATTAAATATACGTTAATATTGTATGAGGTTTAACTTGTCATTAAGCAGTAGTTAATTAAACATGATCATCAGTACATCTCCATTACTGTAGATCCAGCACTTAATCAACAACACTTTTTAATAAACAAGGTTAATGAAATCAGGAAATAATAATGTAAATATAAGAAGGTTGTCCTGGAGAGATGTGACATGTGCTGCTAAGATGTTCGTTGAGTGACAGTAAAGTGTGGCCCTCACCCTGGAGTTGTTGACTCTCCGGGCCTCGGTCGACGGCGCCTCGGCTACGTTGTTGTTCCTGTGCTCGGCGTCGGCCGGACCCTGGCTGAGCAGCGCCAGCAGCGAGCGCAGCTGAGGGACGCTGATGGTGCTGTTCTCGCCGTAGCGGTCCAGCAGGTCCTGCAGCACCTCCGCCGGGGTCTGGGTCTGACCGGACACCGGGCCCCAGGGCCACAGCAGCGACAGGAAGACGACGAAGGACGTGCAGCCATGACTGGAGCAGATGTGCATGTTGTCCCTGAGGGAGGATGTGGTTCTGTTGGAGGACGGGTCGAGAGAAGAGACGCTTCTTTACTTCTACATGTAACACATGATACTCTAGGATTCGCTTCTCTTTACATTGACGCACCATCTGAGGAAGTGTTGATGTAGTTTTGTTTCTTATCAACACGTGTGACGTGTTTTCCTCTTCGATTGAAGGTGATAAAACAGAAACAGGTGCTTAAACAAAATACTATTTTAATATTGAATTCAAAAGGCTACGAAATAAAAAATACCGAATTTCGAAATAAAAAAAAGTTCATTTTTAATGATTTACAATTATATAGTAATTCAACCTTTCAATATAATTTAAACAATATAAAATAATAAAGTAAAATAATAATTGTTTTTCCCTTTATGTTATGGAAACGTATCAGTGCCATGAAAATATTGATGGTTGAAAGTTGAATTTTGAACAAATATTGTTTTGAATAATTGATTGAATAACTGAATTCAACAGTTTGTATATTGAAAGGTTTAACCCTTTCTTTGTAAACAATTACATTTTTCTTTTAAAATCAAAACGTTTCAAAATGGAAGATTTTTTCTTTAAGAATGTTGCTATTATTATACACAACCTTTTAATAATGGATGCAAAAGGCAAGGAATGGAAAAAAAGAAAATCACTTTGAAAGTTTATTTTTGAATTATAAGAACTAGAATTTCAAACTCTTAACGGAAGAAAAAAAACTTTTTTTAAATATTAAATTGTTCTGAATAAGTAACAAATTCGACCTTTCAATGAAGAAATGATTTAATTCATTTATTTAACAAAAATAAAAACATTTTAAATGTTAAACTCATTATTCTAACGGCACTGATCGACTCGTGCAGTCTGAGAGAATAATGTACTTTTTTAAACAATGAATAAACATTATATATTTTAAAATTGTGTCAACACTTGAGTTCATAAAACAACAGTTCACTTGTTGGCGAGGTGTGTTTGTTTGTCATTCCTCTCCAGCACAGAACTTCTATTCTCCTCCCTCGTGCTCAGAGATGCATCTGGAGAGAAGCGTCGCATCAATGGCTTCATTCTCTGCTCACCTTCTCGACGGACGCTCCACCGACGGCTGCTGGAGGCTCGATGCCCACGGGTCACCTGGAGGAGGATCTGGAGCCTCAGGTGTGCAGTGGACTGTGGACGAGAACAAGACGGAGGAGAGCGGTCAGAAGTGAGCAGTGAGGATCGTAGAAGAACGACATCTGTGCACATATGAACACTTAACCACACAGTTACACAATGAGCCGCGACACGCCTCTAAAACGACAACCTACATTCCACGATGGTTTATTATGAGCTATAAGGAGATGCAGCCCTTCAGTGCCTCAGAGTACAGTCTGGATCAGACCAGGCTTGAGTGAAGGGAACGACAGGACAGTGATTATTATGGGATGTCAGGCCTGTCAGTTCTCAAGCAGCTTGTTTCAAACTTGGAAATGTTGGGAAAGAAATGCTGTAAATGTGAACGTACAGGGCTGTGAAGAGAGTGTCGTATTCTTGTCAACATAACAGGCTTTGAAGAGATAATTGGATCATAAACGACAGTAAAATCAAATTACTCTGACAAATATAACTTCAAGAACCTAAGTAGACGAAACTATTACTAGTTTATAGATGAGTGTATGATGACAAGATACATAGTATTGCCCAGTACTTGACTCTGGTGTTGTGATAGTGTAGTAACAAGTATATATGTGTAGTTTTGTCCAGTACTTGACTCTGGTGTTGTGATACTGTAGTAACAAGTATATATGTGTAGTATTGTCCAGTACTTGACTCTGGTGTTGTGATACTGTAGTAACAAGTATATGTGTGTAGTATTGTCCAGTACTTGACTCTGGTGTTGTGATACTGTAGTAACAAGTATATATGTGTAGTATTGTCCAGTACTTGACTCTGGTGTTGTGATACTGTAGTAACAAGTATATATGTGTAGTATTGTCCAGTACTTGACTCTGGTGTTGTAATAGTGTAGTAACAAGTATATATGTGTAGTATTGTTCAGTACTTGACTCTGGTGTTGTGATAGTGTAGTAACAAGTATATATGTGTAGTATTGTCCAGTACTTGACTCTGGTGTTGCGATAGTGTAGTAACAAGTATATGTGTGTAGTATTGTCCAGTACTTGACTCTGGTGTTGTGATAGTGTAGTAACAAGTATATGTGTGTAGTATTGTCCAGTACTTGACTCTGGTGTTGTGATAGTGTAGTAACAAGTATATGTGTGTAGTATTGTCCAGTACTTGACTCTGGTGTTGTGATAGTGTAGTAACAAGTATATATGTGTAGTATTGTCCAGTACTTGACTCTGGTGTTGTGATAGTGTAGTAACAAGTATATATGTGTAGTATTGTCCAGTACTTGACTCTGGTGTTGTGATAGTGTAGTAACAAGTATATATGTGTAGTATTGTCCAGTACTTGACTCTGGTGTTGTGATAGTGTAGTAACAAGTATATATGTGTAGTATTGTCCAGTACTTGACTCTGGTGTTGTGATAGTGTAGTAACAAGTATATACGTGTAGTATTGTCCAGTACTTGACTCTGGTGTTGTGATAGTGTAGTAACAAGTATATACGTGTAGTATTGTCCAGTACTTGACTCTGGTGTTGTAGTATTTACAGACCACATGACTCTTGACGAAGTCGTAACTACTTTCATTTGTTTTCAAACCAAAATATGTCCAAACATCAGCTTTAAAAAGCTTCTGGGGTTGACTGTATCCTCTCGTCCTCAGTCATTGCAAAGGCTCACTTTTCCTTTAGCTGAACAAATGCAGTGAATAAGCCCATATATAAAATGTATATAAGTTTTAATCTACAGATCGCTGTTGAATATACAGTATCGTTAAAAGTATCGTATCGTGATACTTCTGCGATATATTCTTACACATAACCACATGGAGCGACTGACGACAGGTCCCTAGAACGTACTTTAAATAGATATACTGTAGAACAATAAACTACTTGTAATTCTGGAAGAGAGCCTCTCAACCCACGAGCACATCTGCCCCACATGTTTAACCATTGGTTCAGTGAGTATAGAAGGAAATAAACTAATGTTTTGGACAATAGCAACCACGAAGAAATACTTTATTATATTATTATTATTTATATGTTTGGAGGCAACAGTATATGTATTGAAAATAAAACATTATCAGATATAAATGACTTGTTAGAATTTTAAATTCACCTTTACTATAAAAAATACATTAAAAAACAAACATAAGAGTTGAGTTCAGGTCGTGTTGGTAGAAGCAGCAACATGTCATTCCAAAGACGGCTCGGTGACTGACGTCACAGCAGGAGTGTCTCAGACAGTCTGGATATTAAAGACTTCATTCAAGGAGTGTCTGCAACACTAATAACAGAAGAAAGTGTCTTCATCCAGTTGGTTTTCAGGGCGACTGTGACGCTGTGTTCGTCCACTAGATTCATGTTTTACAATGTTTCACTCTCAGGAAATGTTAACGAGTCAGGAATAGATACTTAAATTGTGTCCATCCGGCTCTAAGAAGCTTCAGAAGGTTTCAACGTTCACCTGTATGGCTACTGACCCCTGCGGCCCACGGAACGAGCAAGAAAATTACAAAAAAAAGGAAAACTTGACCAGAATAAGCCGTACGTGACTGGAGTGGCAAAGTAGTTTTTAAGGTTGAGTCACTAACAACTGCCTTAAACTTTACCCTCGGAGAAAAGTGGTAACGACCGGTGGTCTAGTTAGTCAGGAGACACGAGACGCACCAGAAAACATGTTTACTGTGGGCCACATGACGGGAGATTCTTTTTTGGGACCAAATCTAACATTCATTTGAATTAAGGTCCTGGGCAGAGGTATGTGTCATCTCAGTGCTCGGACAGTCATCAGGCTTTGTAACACAAACTATTGATTATATTTAAAGGGATATTGATCACTGTTACGTTGGTAAAGTCTCGACCCGGTCGAGGCTTTTATCAACTGAAGAAGTTCTGAACTTTAGTCGGTCGCACCGGTGAGACACGGATGATACAGAGTAGATACCGGAGCACAAACAATGAGCTTATCTGAAGAGAAACAAAAGATGTTTGCGTTCATGTTCGACGTCGTACATCAGATTGTTTTACACGACATTGCAAAAAATACATGTTAAGACTGTGTGTGTGTGTGTGTGTGTGTGTGTGTGTGTGTGTGTGTGTGTGTGTGTGTGTGTGTGTGTGTGTGTGTGTGTGTGTGTGTGTGTGTGTGTGTGTGTGTACCACGAACTGGTACTTTTGGAAACTTCTAATGCTCATTCCTGGAAGGTATTGTCATAATATAGTTGATGAATACAGCAGTTTCTGAGTCTTGTTAAAAATCATATCAGAAGTTTCCAACAAATCTCTGATGTATTAAAAAAAAATGACTATAAAATATAAGCTCACGCTATAAACAAAAGAGAAAACAATCAAAACTGTTCAAACTTCCTTTTTCGATTTGTTTTAATTGTAAGTTTGATTTTGCAATCCAGGAGCTGCAGAGCCAAGAAGGAGACGGTGGATAAATGAACGTTCTGGAGTCTGGACAAGATGTTCCGTGTTTCTTTCATCAGAGCTTTTTGATCACAGGAAACGAGAGCTAATCGTAGTAATAGTCGTGTCAGCTCCCAGACGCTCTCAGCCAAGATGGACGAGGCTCAGGTTAAGCCATCCTGGGAAAAAACATCTCCTCTGACACATGTTTTTCTCATTTAAAAGCAAAGATGTTAGAAAAGCAGAACCAATTATATAATGTTTTTAAAGTCCTGCTGTTTTTAATCCGTACATTTATGCTCCAAGGAAATGATATTATCGATCATTACAAAAGTAAATTGTCACCAACAAAGATAATACATGAATAACAACATGTTTAATTCACTATATGGCTCTTCAAAATCATAACATCTAACATCAACGTCTGGAAAGTGAAAGAGTTTGACAATTTATCTTCTGAATTAATTCTTCTAAACAGATGCACTCAAGACATGAACAAACTAAGCAACATTAAGCAAACACTTCATTTGACAAAGAAAAAATGATGTATATAATAAAAACGTTTAGATTTGTCATCTTTTCTTCCGTCTACAGGGATCAGACCAACTCAAAATAGAAGAGCAAGAATATTTATCTCAACTGGACAAAAGGGCAGCGAAACATCTGAATGTCAGCATGTCAGGTCACATTGTTTTTACACATAAACACACAAAAGACACACTCGGCTTCAGAAACCACTGTTTTTCCTGTGTGTGTTCACTTAAAAGTCCAAGGCCTGCTCATGTTGTGTGTAGATAACAGTTGATGGGATAAGTCAGTGTCTGACGACTAAATAAAAAAGCCTCATCCTGAGATTTGTGGACTCGTCTGTGGAGCCTTTTTTAATATCGCATTAAAAAAAGTTACATAAATCCCTGATTCAAAAACATAAACAAGTACTGCGAAGATATTTCCATCGACATCATCAACTTCTTCCTGCTGACTGAGCGTAAAACAGCTTCAGCCGCATCGAACCGCAGCAAAAGTCACTCACGCTGATGTTCAACTTGAATAAAAATATAGAGTAACAAACAGAAAATACCGTTTCAAAGTGGAGGAAGTCAGTCGGTCCAGGATCAGAGTCGTACTCACGTCGACCCGGACTCTTTATACTCTGGCGGAGCAGCACGGATTAGAGCCTCACTCACTACCTGGACTCGGGACGATCTATAATTATTGTCGGGTTCGTCTCCGGGGCTGATACCGTCCACCGACCCCGTCATTAGACTGCTGGCCGCGGGAACAACCTCTCGGTCCGTCAGGCACGGCGTCCATTTGCCGCACTCACCCTCCACTGGTCAACAAAGAGCCATTAAGCATCAAATTGAAGGGTTTCGGGGACATGACTGGACCTGCTTTGACCAGTGACCTCAGGCCACGAGAGGCTGGGAGGGGATGGAAGACGTGAAGGAGGGTTTGTCAGCTGACCCTGGTCTGGGTCACCAATAAGATTCACTTGACAGAGTTACTTCAAACCTTTGTTTAATAGATTATTAGATGGATCATTTCAACTGTAATTACAGTAAAACAGTTGTTTTTGTCTTGTATTTGTATCTCTGGGCCGGTCTGTGAAGAAACTGCCAACATTAAACCAGCCCACGGTGAAAAAGGTTGATGTTTTAGACTCTAGACCAGAAATAAGATCTCAATGTATTTATTTATTTTGAGATACGAAGATAAAATAGTTTTAACAGGTTAGTTCCTATAATCGTATAATGTACTGACTTTTCTTTGCACATCATTCAGACATTGTAAAAATAACTTGACACACTTTGAAAATAGTTTAAGTTATAGTTTAGTGAAGGTAGTGTTTGAAAGTAGGAAACTGTGCTTGACTTTGTCTATACTAGCAGTACATTGTGAGGTTCTTACATAATGTCGATACAGCGTTTTATTGTTATCATAGTTCTTTAATGGTTTATAATTCAATAAAGTGTGTGTAAAATGTTTTCAATGTTTCAAATCATATTAATTATAATAATAGTTATTGTATGGTTTATATGTCAAATAGTAAGCAAATGGAAAAATAAAATCCTGCGATAACCCGGAGATGACTGAGGACAAGAGGATACAGTGACTCCAGCAGCTTTTAAAGCTGATTTTTGGACATATTTTGGTTTCAAAACAAATGAAAGTAGTTACGACTTCAAGAGTCATGTGGTCTGTAAATACTACAACACCAGAGTCAAGTACTGGACAATACTACACATATATACTTGTTACTTCACTATCACAACACCAGAGTCAAGTACTGTACAATACTACACATATATACTTGTTACTTCACTATCACAACACCAGAGTCAAGTACTGGACAATACTACACATATATACTTGTTACTTCACTATCACAACACCAGAGTCAAGTACTGTACAATACTACACATATATACTTGTTACTTCACTATCACAACACCAGAGTCAAGTACTGTACAATACTACACATATATACTTGTTACTTCACTATCACAACACCAGAGTCAAGTACTGGACAATACTACACATATATACTTGTTACTTCACTATCACAACACCAGAGTCAAGTACTGGACAATACTACACATGTATACTTGTTACTACACTATCACAACACCAGAGTCAAGTACTGGACAATACTACACATGTATACTTGTTACTACACTATCACAACACC
This sequence comes from Callionymus lyra, assembly GCF_982586985.1. Taxonomy (NCBI): domain Eukaryota; kingdom Metazoa; phylum Chordata; class Actinopteri; order Syngnathiformes; family Callionymidae; genus Callionymus; species Callionymus lyra. The sequence goes on from NC_141818.1 coordinate 54,430,667, forward strand.
AGAGTCAAGTACTGGACAATACTACACATGTATACTTGTTACTACACTATCACAACACCAGAGTCAAGTACTGGACAATACTACACATATATACTTGTTACTACACTATCACAACACCAGAGTCAAGTACTAGACAATACTACACATATATACTTGTTACTACACTATCACAACACCAGAGTCAAGTACTAGACAATACTACACATATATACTTGTTACTACACTATCACAACACCAGAGTCAAGTACTAGACAATACTACACATATATACTTGTTACTACACTATCACAACACCAGAGTCAAGTACTAGACAATACTACACATATATACTTGTTACTACACTATCACAACACCAGAGTCAAGTACTAGACAATACTACACATATATACTTGTTACTACACTATCACAACACCAGAGTCAAGTACTAGACAATACTACACATATATACTTGTTACTACACTATCACAACACCAGAGTCAAGTACTGGACAATACTACACATGTATACTTGTTACTACACTATCACTATATATCGTAACGTTACCACTGTATCGTGACACGTATCGTATCGCCAGATTCTTGCTAATACACTCCTAATACAATGTATAGTATAGTATAGATATATGTGGTACAATGTTAAGTTTAAGTTTTAAGTTAATAATGAGAGACTTGAAACCATTAAAAGTAATAGTTTAACCTCAATAACGAGCACTTTGGTGAAGGTTCTAAACTACAAATGTTCCTCTGAGAGAAGAACAAACAATAGAACACAGTAAAGTCTCGTTAAAAGTAGAATCTACAGTCAACTGTGACGTTTGTAACTCAAGTGGAGTCTGTTGTTGGGTCAGAGGTCAAGCATCCTAACGGTCCGAGTCAAGCCTGGTTACCAGCCTGGTTACCTGCTAGTTAAGAGCAGGTTCATTAGCTTAGACACTAGCATCGCTAGTTAGCTTACCCGGTGAAGAAGAAGAAGAAGAAGCTCAATGGAAACTGAGAGTCACACGTCAGTGTCTCTGCACAGCGTCTCCAGAACACACGCCTCGATGTTGGATCGAGATGTTCGTTGAGCAGGTGATGTCACCGGAGCTTCAGGAGCTTCAGGAGCTTCAGGTCCGTCACTGCCATTCAAACTGTGAGCAGCGTGGACGAGCTGCTGATGACGTCACACAAGCGCCAGGTGACAACACGGACAACACCGCCCCCTGTGGTGAGTGAGCGGTACTTTTATTTACAATGAAATTATAATAAATCATCTTTATTTGTTATTATTTTAAAAAAACATTTCATTGGTGCACATTTGTAAAAACAAAACAAATCACAAACAAATTAGATCAAATGAAAACCACCAATATTCAAGGATTCTAAGTCTGTTAGTTTTAAATATATATTATTGATCAATATTTTTGAACACAAAATACACAGACAATTGACCAAATTAAAATCTACAATCTCCTAAAATCATATATTTTATTGATGCACATTTGTAAAAAAAAAAAGGATATATATATATATATATATATATATCTTTTTTTTACATATATATATACTGTATATATATACACAATATATATATATTATGACAAATGTTTATAATCAAATAAAACACAAGTTATTCAGACCGCATTTGTAAAAACTAAAAAATTGTCAAGAACTCTTTGTTTGTTAGTTTTTTATATATATTTTATTAATTAAGGATATAAGACAAAACTAATTAATGATTTAGACCAAATTTTTTAAAACAAAAAAATGTTTATTTTAAATATATTTTATTGATGCACAATTGTAAAAAAAAACACACAAAGCGCTATATAAATAAATATTACTTACTTACTTACTTACTTACAAATAATCACAACCACAGAAAACAGTTTTACAGAAATTTGATAAAGGGAAAAAACAAAGAAGAAAAAAGCATAATTGTTTTTTAATAATAATAACCAATGGGGCAGTAAAACAGGAAATTCAAAATGAAAGATACTACATTCATTAGTGTATGAAAACATTTTCTTGAAAAGGCTCCATCGCGGTGACCCCTGACCCCCAGTCGTGTAATGATGGAGGAGAAACTTTTTTGGTATTATTGGAGCCAAGATGACCAAAGATCCATGTGGCACACAATTCTGTTCGTGGGCTTATACATACTTATACTTAATAAAATACTTTAGCAAAAAGTAAAATAACCATGTTTACATTTGTCGTATATAGAGGAAATATTTGGAAATAAATATGACATTCAACCTGTTTTTCTTTACTTTAAAGCAATATTTTTAGGTGTAAAAATGTCTTGATTACGAGCCACATGTATTATTACTTTTATTATTTACTATTTTAATAACGTGATTTAACGAACAATACGTCTGACATTAGAGCGGATAGTCGCTAACAGTAACTGCTCTTGTCCACCAGATGGCGTCAACGCTCTGATTGTAAAGTCGCTCTGCGCTACTTTCCTTCAGTGGAGAGAAGAAGAAGCGACCGTTGTCGGATGACGTCACGCGGACGTTCATGTGATTGCGGAAGAAGACGTCAGGACGGAAATCAAGCCATTTCATTTTATAACCGTATGTAGGAGCGTCAGGCTGCGAACAAACGGGTAAGAAAGTGGCTCAAAATTGTCCAAAATGTTGACTCAAAACTCTGGATGTTTGTAAAATCTGTCGTAAAGTAGCTCGCTGTGGATAGTTAGCTCGCGGTGGCTAATGCTAGTCAGATCACTGATGCACACTGACAGCTAAAAGTTATTATTGACATTCTTGACAAGAACTACAAGTATATACTTTATCCAGGATTTGTTTGTATTTTAACTCAAAGTGACCTTAAATATTGGTCTCGCTACATAGTTTTAGTTGTGTGTAGTTTCTGTTTCCCTGAGTGTGACTTGATATTTATTGTTCAACAGAAAACCGTTTAAATCTAAACAGACTATAGTTATATTTGCCAGGTTGTTGTAATGAACGCAGTCTTGTAAGTTCCTAATACTTTTAATAGTGTGTATTATAAAACATAAAACTCTCCTCAGAAGACACTTGTGTACAGAATAATGTCTACATATCAAACTGATCTGATAAAATGGAGATACGCCCTTAAAAGATTGAGTAAAACAGATTTACAACTAAAAGATTTACAATTAAAAGATTGAGTAAAACAGATTTACAATTAAAAGATTGAGTAAAACAGATTTACAATTAAAAGATTGAGTAAAACAGATTTACAATTAAAAGATTGAGTAAAACAGATTTACAACTAAAAGATTGAGTAAAACAGATTTACAATTAAAAGATTGAGTAAAACAGATTTACAATTAAAAGATTGAGTAAAACAGATTTACAATTAAAAGATTGAGTAAAACAGATTTACAATTAAAAGATTGAGTAAAACAGATTTACAACTAAAAGATTGAGTAAAACAGATTTACAATTAAAAGATTGAGTAAAACAGATTTACAATTAAAAGATTGAGTAAAACAGATTTACAATTAAAAGATTGAGTAAAACAGATTTACAATTAAAAGATTGAGCAAACAGATTTACAACTAAAATATTGAGTAAAACAGATTTACAATTAAAATATTGAGTAAAACAGATTTGAGTAAAACAGATTTACAATTAAAATATTGAGTAAAACAGATTTACAAATCATGAATGAAGCACAGATGATGGTTCCAGGACAGGGAGGAGGAGAAAAAAGAGGAGGATAACAAAAAAAAGAAGATATTTGCAGACTGAACCAGAGGGAGGAGTTTGAAATAGAAACATAAACTAAAGACCTAGATCTTAGGACCGGTTAAGAGTAAGTTGAGAAGGTGTAAAACCCTGAGTAGAATAGTGCTGAAGGGTTAGATTACACATCTGTAGCTTGTTGTCTCAAAGCATAGAGGAAACCATGATCCAGTACTTTGTCCCCTCGGGGCCACAATGTCTTCTGTGACTGATGTGGGTCATCAAGACAATGGAAAGAGGGGAAAAGAGAGTGAAAGAATATTGTGTATCGTTTTATGTTTTAAACAAAGACCATAAAAGGCACGTTAAAATGAACATGTTGATAGTGTTTATTTAGAAACAAACATTTTTAGATGCAGATCATTTTAATTTGAACTTCTTTTGCGAGGAAAAATAGAGAAAAGGGTTGTTTTTGGTTCAAACAACTCCTTCAAGAAACATCTAAAGACACTTTTATTTGAGCTTTTCCTTGATTCTCTGAGACTCTTGTGTTTATCTCTGTGTTATCCTGATCTTTTAAGTATATATTTTATTGGTTGTTTTAATTGTTTAAGCACTTTGTGACCCTGGTCTGGAAAAGCTCTATAAATATAAATGACTTACTTACTTGAAAGTTACCCTCAGGCAACACTTAACCCTGATCTAGTGACTCTTTTATGTCAACAATTATCATTTTAAATATAGTATAAAACTAGATTGAGCTCCACTATTACGGATATTAATAGATAATGTTTAATAAGATCTGTTACCTTAAGTTATTGGAACCTTCATTTAGTTTTTTGAATGTAACTTGTAAATGTTGAGTTACTCAGATTTACAAATTAAATAAGAATGAAAGGATAAATAGATCCATGGTTTGTGGAGGTTTGAATTTAATAATAAAAAAAAATCAAGAACAATGACCTGGTTTTGTGACACAATCATAGTCTTATCAATAATTAACGTCAAATAAATATTTCAGTGCTTTTAATCTGAAGAAGTCACGTAACAAAAGAAAGAGGAAGTGATTAAATAAGTGTTGGGACATGAAATGAAAACTCTCGATGATTCAGATTCATCATCTCGGCAGGAATTTCCTTCTTTTCTATTCGAAACATTTGAAACGATCGATGCGAATGTAAATCGTAAAAAGATTCACCCGTGTGACAAGATGGGTAAAAAGAATGTTCTAATTGCTGTAATCTTAAGGCGTTAAAGACTTTTGATCTAAATAAATCACACTAATGCTCGTGATATCTGGTCAAGCAAGTTTTGCACTTCTACCCAGTGACCTTTACACGGAGCTGCTCGGACCAGATGGATCTTTTAATGTAGCCGTTCTTCACAATTTCAAAGATATCAGAAAAGGTTGTGATGATGACGATGATATTTAGTCCCAACATCTCATGTTATTATTAGTTTCCGGTGCAGCTGGTCGTGATGGCAGACCACATGGACGTCAGCCTCCCTCCCGAGGAGAGGGTCCGGGCTCTCACCAAGAAGGGCAGCCTGGTGGAGGTCAACGACGACGTGCCGCCGCGACGCTACTTCCGCTCCGGCATGGAGATGATCCGCATGGCCAACATCTACACGGACGAGGGCAACATCGAGCACGCCTTCATCCTCTACAACAAATATATCACGTAGGTCCCACTATAAACCCAACCAAACAGTATTTTTTTTACATGTTTTTCTCTCAGACTCTTTATAGAAAAACTCCCGAAACATCGCGAGTACAAAACGGCGAACATCCCTGAAAAAAAAGAAACACTAAAGGTAAGACGAGACCTAATCTTCCAATTCATTCGTTTACAATCGTGTTTATCTTGTTCCACGACAGAGACTGAAGGATATTGCATTTCCTCAAGCAGAAGTCCTGAAGAAGGCTCTACTACGGAGATTTGATCAAGAGTACGCACACTATCTTGTCAAAAAGGTAAAGAACCGCCTTCTTTTGAAGCACTTTTGCAAGAGCAGTGGAGCTTCTGTCAGCGTAGAGTTTATTTACACGTCACAGGTGAAACATTGGAAAATGTTGCAAACATTTTGATCACATTTTGCCTCTTTTCAGTTCATTTTGGAGTCGATATTAAGGCAGTTTTGATTTGATCCTGGTCTCAATCTCAACCCTATCTCTCCCCGTTTTTGTACGTTCGATGTATTCACTAATATTTATTGTAGTTGTAATAGGTTCAAGTGGTTCTGCTGCGTGTGGATCATTGCCTGGCATTAGAAAATAACTTTTAGTGAAGTTTTTTACAAAGTGGGCGATATTGATCTGTATTTAGTGTTCATGGTCATAGATCCTCTGCTGCCCTCCTCTATACTCTCCTCCTTTCTCTCACTGTATCCTCCCTCACTCTTCTCTCTTCTTTTCTCTCATGGTATCCTCCCTCCACCCACAGCAGGAGGCCTGTGTCTGGTTCTGCTCAAGGTTTCTGCCTTCTAAAATGAAAGGTTTTCTTCGCTACTGTCATGCTGTGATTCACTCATTGTTGAGTTTCTGGATCTGTTTTTCTTTTCTCCACTATAGTCTAAACTGTAAAGTGTCTTGAGATAACATGGCATGGTGGGCTGGCACACACCGTAACTTATACGGTATAGTGGTCCATAACACGGTTTAGTTTCCAGAGTCTAGTGGATTATTTTTTTTACTGGGCGGCAAAGCATCGTGGGAGCTGTTGAGGTCACTGTTACTGTGAGGGTTGTTGAGAAGGATTGCTGCTTGTATGCAAGGTTGACTGTCTACTCGTCGGTTGTAGGTGTAGGTTTATGAGAGTAAATAATCTGGTAGGAATGTGTTAATGAAATATACAAATGTTTTTAAAGAGTGTGTGTTAGTCAAAAATGGGTTTTCAGAACATAAACCCTGGAATAAACCAGGGATCAATGTAATTGTTGAACTTCTCTCTACACAAAGACTTTTGTTTCTGCTACTGACCTCCTGCTCCCATGATGCACCTGCCCTCAGAGAGCCGAGGAAGAAGTCCTGGCGCAGGAACAGTCCAGAAAGCGAGCGCTGGAGGCCGAGAAGAAGCGCGTCGCCGACATGCAGCGGCGGCAGCTGGAGCAGGAGCAGTTCAGCGCCTTCGAGGAGATGATCCGCCGCCAGGAGCTGGAGAAGGAGCGTCAGCGAGTGCTGCTGGAGTTCGCGGCGCCGTCGGCCCCCTCGTCCGACAGTCCTCTGATCGCGGGCGTCCAGGAGCCGCCCTCGATATCGTCCAACGCCTCGGACGACTCGTCCGCCAACAGCCGTCCAAACGCCGGCGCGGCGCCTGCAGCTCCGCCGACCTTCGACCGCTCCCTCAAGCCAGGATCGCTGGTCAGCCCCGGGAACAACAGTGAGTCCAAGTCGACCCTTAACCTGTTCGATGTCTGTCTCCGTGACCCTCTTGAGTCTCTGTTTGAACTTCGGTGGAACTGTAGCTCGACACTCTGGTTGACCCTGCTCGTGTTCGTAGATACGATGGTGGACGCGCTTCGACAGCTCAACGTTCCCTCTGAGCTCTGCAGAGGCTTCCTCGGGCTGGCGGAGGCCAACACCAGCCGGGCGGTGGAGACATGTGGCATCCTCTGTGGCAAACTGGTAGGTTTGAATAAACCACAAAACTATAGTTTTAGAAGGATTTGTATCAGAGAAACCCCCCATGGTTATCTATATAACCATGGTTCTACGAATGCGTGCTCTGCCTTCCTGTAACTCACAGCAACAGCCTGTAGAGGGCATCGTGTCCGTGAGTGTTTCAAGTGTTTCAAGTGTTTGGTCCATTGTCTTCCAGACGAGAAACGCCTTCACTGTGACCCACGTGATCGTACCGAAGCAGTGTGGTGGGCCGGACTACTGCGACACTGAGAACGAGGAGGAACTCTTCGTCATACAGGACCAGCATGACCTCATCACCCTGGGATGGATCCACGTGAGTGTAGTCTGGCCTTCACACACACATCCATGTGTTCTTCTGACCTGTCTTCTGTCCTGCAGACTCATCCCACCCAGACAGCGTTCCTGTCCAGCGTGGACCTCCACACCCACTGCTCGTACCAGATGATGCTCCCGGAGGCCATCGCCATCGTCTGCTCCCCCAAGTTTAACGAGTAAAACCTGCTGTTTTTAAAGTCTCTGCTTCACCTTCAAGACAAACTTCATCTCCATGTGTTGTGATCCAGGATCGGCTACTTCAGGCTGACGGATCGAGGAACCACTGAGATCTCCACGTGTCGACAGAAAGGTTTCCATCCTCACAGTAAAGACCCGCCTTTGTTCACCGTGAGTTTCCAGACGCTGTGAAGTATATCAGAGGATTTGATGGTAGAATTTAACTTTAAATTAAAATCATTGTTTCATTGACATACCTTTGTTTTCTTAATGTGTTTTATATGATTGAATCAAATAATTTATATATTAAAAAAGGCTGTTTTTTCAATGATGTAATTTAAAAATAAATATATATATAAAAATATATTTTAACACATATATATTGATGTTCTATTTCCAATAAATCAAAAGTATTTTTTCTGATCTCAATACTTTTTAATTCGTAGTCTTTTAAATTCAATATAAAATATAATACTTCCACCAGACTATACCAGTAGAGCACAGAGCTACTTGATGGAACTTTCGGCCAATCACGAGACTCACAGATGATCATGTGATGAGGGAAGCACATGATCAAGTAGGTGCTCGTTTTTTAATGTTGGATTTAAAAGGCTGCAAATTAAAAAATCCAAACTTAAGACAAAAAAAAGTTAGTTATAGACACAACAATATTAATGATGTGATGAAAGTCATTTATTAGGAAAATGTTTGAATTGTATAAAAATGACAAAATAATCTTTAAAACAAATCGACCTTTCCATGAAGAAAAAAGTGAATTAAACTATTAAATAAATGTAATGTTCAAAAGATTTGAAAAACTAATCTTAATTTAAAAATTAAAAACGTTAAGTTAAACCGTCTCAGGCCAGTTGTTCAAACGTGACTCACGATTGTGACGAGAGGTTCGACGAACATCACTCGATTCATCATCTGTTTTTAAATCATTTAAACCGTGTATCGTCGTCTGAATCGCTGACACTTTAAGAAAGATCACATGTTGCTCTGAAGCCTGAAGCGTGTGTTCTTCCTCAGCACGCCGCACATGTGACCATCTCCACCGACACCGTGACCATGATCGATCTGCGATGATCCACAACAAACTGTTTTTAAATCAACTGAGAAAAGTCGTCGTCTCCAGGATGGTACGAAGCTGACGTCGACACGTTTACCACGAGACTCTACATGTTTGTTTGCTCTGTCAACGGTAAAAAAACGTCATTGCACTTTCCACAAAAAATGGCTTTTATCCATCCGACCTGCTTCCTGGTGTTTTTGTCCATAATACTCGTCTGTCGTCCATCTTTACTCGACACTCGTTTGCCTGTCAAGATAAAAGTGCCAAGAAATACATGAGTAGTAAAAAAAGATGTATCTCTATTTTCGTTTCTTCAGCATCTAAAGTGAGAAATGACGATTGTATCTCAGGTATGCAGGCAGTGTCTCCGTTTTTATAAATCTGTTCTTGGACTTTTAATTTGAAATTTAAAATCCTTCAAATCCTGGTGTTCATTATTTTGATGTTTCATCTTCAGCTGACCTTGTGTTCCTTGAGAACCTGTTGAACAAGCAGTGACTTGAATGTACCTCTCGCCGCCGTCGTCCTCCGTGTTTGTTCGACCTTTTACTTTTGTCACTACGAATAACTGCGGTTCTATGAAGACGTCTTCAAATATGCCAAGAAAGAATAAACTGTCAATGGAACGACTTCATCTCTCTTTACAATGTGCTCCTCAAACTCCACGTCAATTTAAAATGCTCTTGCTTTACGAGGTAATGTTTTGATAAATTGAATTCGAAATATCACTCCCACTACAGTCTGAGTGAGGGGACATGAACGTGTCACGTAAGCTGTGATGCGTGTAGCTTCGTAGCTTCCGAAGCGCTGACGTAGATGTCGCCAACTCGAATCTGATTGGTTAACACGATCAGAGGAAAGAAATGAAATGAAGAGAAAAGACTATCAGGAATAATTGCACTTGCAACGTGGAGTGGTGTTCCGATGATCTTCTCAGCCGTCCTCACCACTCTCTGCAGAGACTTCCAGTCGGAGGCCTTGCAGCTCTCCGACCAGATGGAGATGCTGCTGGTCAGTAGGCTCTCGATGGTCCCTCAGTAGAAGGTGAAGATGAGATTCTCATCCGTCTCAGGAAGTGCGGGAGCTGCTGGGCTTTCTTCACCAGGGAGGTGGTGTAAAGTGTGAGGTCCTCTGTGGTGTGCAGCCCCAGGAACTCGGTGCTGCTGACGACCTCCACCGCTGTGCCGTTGATGAGTAAGTAAGTAAGTTGTATTCATAGAGCGCTTTTCCAGACCAGGGTCACAAAGCGCTTAAACAATCAAAACAATACTCAATAAAGTATATACTTTAAAGGTCAAGATAACACTGATAACACAACAGGAGTTCCAGAAAATCAAGGAAAAGTCTGCACAAATAAAAATGTCTTGAGATGTTTCTTGAAGGAGTCAGTAGATCCATCAAGTGCAAAGAGAGAGGAAGATTGTTCCAAAGCGGGCTGGGGTGTAAGTCTGGATCAGATCACTGATGGAAGGTCTGACCATGAATAGATCTGAACGTAAGAACCAGAAAATTAAAGTTGATCCTGAAAGAAACTGGAAGCCAGTGAAGAGTTTGAAGGAGAAATGTGAGTTCTTCTACTAGAGCGGCTCAGAATTCTGGCTGCAGAGTTTTGTATGAACTGCAGGCGAGACACATCCTTCTGGTTTAGACATGAAAACAAGTTTAGAGATTTTTCTCAGTTGAAGGAAACAGTTTCTGGTCAGTTTTGAACAAGATACATGTCTTTATCAAATACAACACCCAGGTTTCTCAGGCTCAGTTTGACAGACTGACCTAAGTCACCCAAGAACTGACTCAACCCTGGAATATTATCATCAACAATCACCAGAGTTTCAGTTTTGTCCACATTTAGCTGAAAAGTGTTTCACTGATTATTTGATTTCTAGCAAACAATTGACTAAGTTCAGCCTCTGGGGCTCAGTTGGATCAAAAGAGCAGTAGAGATGGATGTCATCAGCAAAATTGTGATAAGAAACATCAGAAAATCTCTGAATGAGTTTACCCAGAGGAATCAAGTAAAGCAAAAACAATAAAGGACCCAGTAGAGAACCTTGAGGGACTCCACACAACAGATCCGCCGATTCAGACCTCATTTGATTGTCAGATACACTAAAAATGCGCCCAGAAAGGTGAGAACCTCTGTAACACAGACCCAGACAGTCCCACTTCAACCCTCAGTCTTCTCAGCAGGATCTGGTGATTAACTGTGTCAAAGGCTGACGACAGATCCAAGAGAACGTTTATGGAAGCCAGACTGAAACTTCTCATGAATTTTGCTCTGATCCAGGAACAAAGACAGCTGCTCAGACACCACCTTCTCCAAGATCTTGGACAAGAAAGGGAGCTTAGAAATAGGCCTGAAATTACTGAAGTCAGTTGGGTCTTAGCCTGGCTTTTTGAGCAGAGGCTCCACAATGACATGTTTAAATGCATTGGGAAAAACTCCTGTGGAAAGGGAGAGGTTCACCATATTGGTAACCCAGGGGCCAATTACATCAAATACTTTGATAAAGAGCCTACAAGGAAGGACATCATCTGAGCAAGAGGAGGGTTTCATCTTTTTCACCAGTGATGAAATATCAGCCAGAGATATAGCACTGAAGGAAGACCAAGAGGAGGAGACGGGCTCAGAGACAGCAGGTGTTCCACACAAAGAGGGAGAGATTTTCTCTTTGCTTAATTTAATTAATTTAATGAAGATTGTGTCATCTGTATATTTCAGGTTTGGTCGTTATTGTACCTCGGACGACAGTCGTGGGTCATCAGGGTGAACAGCAGCTCAAGACGTAGCCCTGTGGGGAGCCAGTGCTCACAGAGATGACGTCTGAGGTGTTGTTGCCCACACGGAAAGACTGGGTTCTGTTGGTAAGGAAGTCCAGCAGTAAGTTGCACAGGGGGGTGTTGAGGCCCAAAGGGCCCAGTTAGTATACCAGGTTCTGGGGGATAATGGTGTTGAATGCTGAGCTGAAGTCCAGGAACAGCATTCGCACATGGGTGTTCTTGTCATCCAGGTGCTCCAGACTCCGGTGGAGATGGTATCCTCAGTTTAGCTGTTAGGCTGGTACACAAACTGGAACGGGTCGGCAGTACAGAGAGGATGTGGTCCTTAACCACCCGCTTGAAGCACTTCATGATGGTCGAAAGTCATTAAGGCACGTGATGGTTGGTTTCTTGTGCACTGGGATCACCGTGGCAGACTTAAAGCACGCCGGGACAATAGCCTGGGTCAGTGACGTGTTGAAGATGTCTGAGGACGCAGGCCAGTTAGTCTGCGCTTTCCTTGATCAGCCGTCCTGGGATGTTATCAGGGCCTGAAGCTTTTCGTGCCATTTCAACAGTCTAAAATAATTAGTCTGATAACTACTGGACGTGCTTTGATTTAATGGAATTAAGGGTTTGAAATACATGGAGACAAACCTTCCGGTGGTTATATAACACAACCACAATGTCTGAAACAACACGAGGACAAGGGTGCAGTCGACTGCAGCGGCTTTTGAAGCTAATGCTGGGTTATTTTTGGCCTTCAGTTCCATTAACTCCGGGATCTCAAACACTTCTAGAGCCAAGATGAAGGTTTGTCAGGCTCAAATTAGTTAACAAATCGGAAAAACAAGCAGCACCTGACAAACTGATTAGTCTTCAGACACTGGTTCAACTAGATCAGGGGTCCCAAGTGCTCCACAACGGGTGGAGGTTTTTGTTCCAACCCGTCAAGGACACCTTTTGACCCAATCAGGACCTTAGGACTGAAATCAGTTGATTGCAAGTCTGGTGTTGCTTGTTCCAGTTGACAGCCAATTGGTTAAACTGTGCATGCTCAATCGGAACAAAAACCGGCACCGACCACGCCCTTTAAGGACCAGTTCGGAGACCCCCGAACTAGATGGTTGACAGGTTGGAGCCAAACCTTCATCTTTACCCTTTGAAAACAAGGGAGACCCCTTTATTAACTCAACCAGAGGGGTGGAATATTCTCAACTATGTAACGATACAGACCTGGTAACCATGTACACAACGGTTAATCGTCAACTTAAATGGATAGCAACGTATGCCAATACCTAGTAGAAAATGGTCGCCATCCAGTTCCGCAGAACAGCCAGGTTGAAAAGAATGCAATGATACAAACAGCGATGTGTAATAGCAAGAGACTTTATTTTAAGTGCAGCAAGAAAAGGGAAAACATTCCCCACAGAACAGCTCAAGTCCAGAACAAGTCAAACAGACTTTGGCACATATAAAGGCAAGAATTTGGTCCCAGATATTGAATAAGAGGCTCAGGCCAGACGCTTACACTTCTTTGAGTTGCCCTTTAGCTTCCAAATTAACTACTTTTAATTTGTTTTCACAACCGTTAACAGTTTAGGCTGAAACATCCTGAAAGCATTATTCAATCTTTTGTTTGTGTAAATATGAGAATTGGCTCAACTTTTACCTTTAAATGTTTCAGGACTATAGCCAACTTGGATTCATTTGCCCCAATCAAGTCTGATTGCTTTTACAACAAGGGGAACCATCCCCTGAACTTGAAGATCACAGAAAAATCAAACAGTCCTTGGCTTGAGTAGAACATCTCCAAGAGAGTAGCTTAGGCATCTTCCAGATACTCTTCCTCCTCGAACTCCCCCTCCTCTTCGGCAGTGGCTTCCTGGTACTGCTGGTACTCGGACACCAGGTCGTTCATGTTGCTCTCGGCCTCGGTGAACTCCATCTCGTCCATGCCCTCGCCTGTGTACCAGTGGAGGAAAGCTTTACGCCTGAACATGGCAGTGAACTGCTCGGAGATGCGCTTGAACAGCTCCTGGATGGCGGTGCTGTTGCCGATGAAGGTCGCAGACATCTTGAGCCCGCGGGGAGGAATGTCGCACACGGCGGTCTTGACGTTATTGGGGATCCATTCTACAAAGTAGCTGCTGTTCTTGTTCTGCACGTTGAGAATTTGCTCATCAACCTCCTTCATGGACATGCGACCACGGAAAATGGCGGCTACAGTGAGGTAGCGGCCGTGGCGAGGGTCGCAGGCGGCCATCATGTTCTTGGAGTCGAACATCTGTTGGGTGAGCTCTGGCACAGTGAGGGCCCGGTACTGCTGGCTGCCTCTGCTGGTCAGAGGTGCAAAGCCTGGCATGAAGAAGTGCAGACGTGGGAAGGGGACCATGTTGACGGCCAGTTTGCGAAGGTCGGCGTTCAGCTGGCCGGGGAACCTGAGGCACGTCGTGACGCCGCTCATGGTGGCCGACACCAGGTGGTTGAGGTCGCCGTATGAAGGGGTTGTGAGTTTGAGGGTGCGGAAGCAGATGTCGTACAGAGCCTCGTTGTCGATACAGAAGGTCTCGTCTGTGTTTTCTACCAGCTGGTGGACTGACAGGGTGGCGTTGTAGGGCTCCACCACTGTGTCGGACACTTTGGGGGAGGGGACCACACTGAAGGTGTTCATGATACGGTCGGGGTACTCTTCCCGAATTTTGCTGATGAGGAGGGTGCCCATCCCAGAGCCGGTGCCTCCTCCCAGGGAGTGTGTGAGCTGGAAGCCCTGAAGACAGTCGCAGCTTTCTGCCTCTTTCCTCACCACCTCCATGACAGAGTCTACCAGCTCCGCCCCCTCAGTGTAGTGACCCTTGGCCCAGTTGTTTCCTGCACCACTCTGGCCTGAAACAAAATACCAAGTGAGCCTCATAGAACTGAAAACATTCCACAACAATGAATGCATTCATGAAGATTGAAACGCACCAAAAACAAAGTTGTCTGGACGGAAGATCTGCCCAAAGGGCCCGGATCGCACGGAGTCCATGGTCCCTGGCTCAAGATCCACCAACACAGCACGAGGAACATATTTGCCACCTGTGGATAGAGATTTACATTTTAAATCCAATTCGTTAGAGGGCTACAATTCTTAATATCTCACCAGAGGCCTCGTTGTAGTAGACGTTGATCCTCTCCAGCTGGAGGTCATTGTCTCCGTGGTAAGAACCGGTCGGGTCGATGCCGTGTTCATCACTGATCACTTCCCAGAACTAGAGGTGAAGGAAAACGTTTTAATCAAGTTAAATTTAGATAGGCATGTCAACTAAATAGCTATAGTTTCATTTTTAAGCATGCAAAATATTCTGCGTTTGTTTTTGTGTTGCCATTAAACTTCTGGCCACTAGATGGCAGCAGTTATTGCACCCTCCGCCACTAACATCACAATGAAAGCAGGTGGACGAGAGAATAAAATTGACTCCAGTAGCTTTCAAAGCTTATGTTTGGACATATGTTGGTTTGAAAACAAATGAAGTCATGTGGTCTGTAAATTCTACAATACCAGAGTCAAGTACTCGACAATACTACAAATATATCCTCGTTCCCGATACGCACGTATTGCAGCGTCACATTTTGGCCAACATACACCAGAACAGAGTTGATAGATTTAATGAATTTAGCTTGGCTTTGTGCACACTTTGAAAAGTAGCGACAACTAGTGATGTGTCCAGTAGCGTCGAGAAATCCAGGACGATGTTCATGAAGCGTGTATGGAGGCGTGTGTTGGTCACAGTCGAGGCCTCAAACCGGCAGAACACGCGACTGGTTCGAGATGCTTGTAGCTTCCTGCGTAATGCAATGATCTCACTATACATCCATTTGCTTTGGCCGTTAATATTGTCAATTGCCATCGAGTCTAGGAAAATAAAGTCACGGAGCCTTCAAGAAGGATTTTTCCTTTGTGGCGACATTTGGAGTTGATCTCTACGCAGCCCTAGACCTGGTAAAACAGCTTAATCATGGTCACGCAATAATGTAAATCCCTTCATATACCATTAGTATTTTACCCTGCAAACGCCATTAGCCAGTATGACTCGTGGTTAGACTTCATGGCCCTCAAACAGAAGAGGGCGTCGCCTGCCATCACTACTGACCACCATGGTGTCGTAGCAGTTGATACTAGTAATGATACAATTATCATGTTCATTTTGTCTAAGAAAACATCGATACAGAATCGTGTAAAAATCACAACCTTTAAACAAACAATTTTCATTTAAATATTCACTAGGTTTCTCTTGCATCTTCTCTTGGTAAATACAAAATAGATTCAGCAAGATTATGTTGTGCAACACTATCTCAGGTTTACTATACTATGACCATTTTCCAATTATTTAAATAAAAACTATTGTTGTTCCTAAAGTATTGCAAGATATATTGTTGCCCCTGTATCGCCAGATTCTTGCCAAAATACACTTCAGGTAGAAGATTTAACCACATGCGTAGGATGTTGAAAATATTTGACTTCACTTGTAAAACATGTTTTTTTCCCCTTTACTGCATTAACACGTCACCAACAAAACAGGTTTATCTTAAACGAGTAAACCTTCTCAAAATCATCAGTAGTACGAGATGTACTTAAAGATTATAGTTTAATATGTTGGATACAGATCCAGAAAAGGGGATTAAGTATAATTTTTGATTGAACTGTGTTTAATCTTACAAATTTAAATTACTTTGCGTCTTATTCCTTAAAAGTAAAGTGTGCACAGTCTCCACATGTATGCATTAATTCCAGAAAGTATGTAATTACCCAATTAAAAAAATCTTTTACTTTAAGAATTATTTATTTATCAGGGATGACGCAGTTAACATAATTACAATAAGCATTAAGAATGTATAGCTTTTGCTAATCTTCAATTCCTGTCCCTGGTTATATTGGTTTGATTATAATTAAAATCTGATCGTTTGTGCAACAAAGAGAATCTTAATTGACATTATGTGTTAAATTAACACACGGTAACGTCTGCTTGTTGGCGCCAAAAAAAAATAATTCGAAAAAAATCAAAAATCAAATAAAAAGGTTCAGTTAAGTTTATTTAAAAGGATAATGTGCGTCGATATTAAATCGATGCTGCGACAGATTCAGCACAAGATGCTTCTTTCCTTCTGTAGGCTCGAAAAAAAGAAGAAAAAAAAAAAGTCATGTCGCATTTTTTTTTTCCGGTTCAAACACGTCACTCACGGACGGGTTCGACTCGTCTGTGGCTCCCGCCGTTTTTACGGTTTGCGCAACCGAGCTCGAATTTCGAAAGAACCGTCAGTCACGTCAATGGTCGACGGTTCTGATCCGTCAATCAAACTTCCGCAAACGATAATCCTGCAGCGGTGACGCACTTGCCTGAGCGGCTCGAAAACCTTTTTTCAACGCATTTTCGCGAGAAAAGGCATCATTGCACGTATAATGGCAAAGAAAACACATTTGTACAACAAATTAAAAAGAATATCAATAGAATAGCGAGATATAATCGAGTCCACTATAAATAGAACCGCCCCTGGGCCTAGCGGTTGAGGGAAAAACTGCCGAACAAAGAACTGCGTGGATTTTCCAATATAATGCATTTTTCTTCCAACTTACTTTCGCTCCAATCTGGTTACCGCACTGGCCGGCCTGGAGATGCACGATTTCCCTCATTTTCTGGTTTGTGGAAGAGATGTTTGACGGAGAAGTGACTTGTCTTCTGTCTCTGCCGCGAATGACTGAATCACTGACTCACTGCGTGACTTACGGGAAATCCTTCTTCTTCTGCGCCTGCGGCGCGTGCGAGCGACGCCGCGGATCATTACCGCCACCGCCTGGTGTGGAGTGAGTCTCGAAATCCACTTTTTTAACATTATTTTAACGAATAGATCAATGAATAAACTCTGGTAAATCACTCATAAATAACCAATGAATATATTCTCTTTACTAATGTATTTTTCTCTTCACGCTGTGTGGTTCAAAATCATACCATTTTCACTGGGACTTCCGACAATATATAAGTGAAATATAAATAAATAATCAATGTAATTCTCTATTCCGCTTGTTTAGGGCGTTCCGTTAATAAAATATTTAGAGTTGTAAGAATATAAATATAAATATCGAGACACTAAAATGATGTTAAATTGGTTTAACAATACCGTACCGTTATTCTAAAGCACTGTGTCGTCTTAAAAAAACAATACATTATTCAGCAGATTTCTCTCGCGTTTCTTCTCTCGTGAAACACAAACGCAGATCCTTTGTTTGACATTCGATCGTGAAGCTGATGTTAAGAAATATTGATTTTTCACAATTTCCCGATCTTTGCTTCTCGTTTTTAAACGAGTTCTTCAGTCATTTGTGTCCAAATCTTTGACACAATTATTTCTTCTGGTTCTTTGTTGTTTCTTGTTTGTCACATACGTGTTAGCGTTTTATGTAGCGTTTTATGTAGCGTCGCTCCTTTCTTCTGCCCCACATTTCTTTCTACAGCTTATCCTTCATTTTCTAGTCTTTATTTCTGTTCTGGTGGTTCTATGGCGTCGATGTTTCTGTTCGTTGTCGCTTCAGTTTCATTCATTTATTCGCTGTTTCATTTTCATCCGATATCCAGAATAATTACAGTGTCATGCCTGACATTTGGATCATAAACACATAACACATTTAATAATGGGTTTTATTTTCTAATGTCCGATTTACACTCTGGTTTTAAATCAGGAGATGAAATATGAACAAATATAATAGATTTTCAACGTTTTAATGAACTTTCATCTACGAGCGAGACTAGTTACGACCCCTAGTGGAAGGGAGTGTGAAACGGCGATTCTTTTGCGGAAATTAAAAAAAGGCGACGATGAATCGCCACTAAATGTCATCTCGTTTAATAATATAATTATTTACATTTCGATGTATCCATATCTCGGTAGGAATTAATTGTAAATCGCTGTGTCATTGAACTTACAGTTCTGACCGCTGGGGGCGGTAGTGCGCGTCGCAGCCGCATAAGCGACCCGCCCCGCCTTAAAAATCCGGAAAAGAAGCAGCTCCACAGAAACTGCGCCACTCACCGCCTGCTAACTTGCTCGACATATTTTCCCGCAAACGCCTCTCGAAACTAAAAACTCAAAATGAGGGAAATCCTGCATCTCCAGGCTGGTCAGTGTGGAAACCAGATCGGTGCCAAGGTAACGTTTCATTTTGAAATAAGGAAAAAAAACTCGAAAGAAATGTATATATCTTATTAATTAGGTGGATCTTCTGTCTAATGTTTCTTCTCCAGGGTAGTGTATGTTTGTGCGCGAGATACTGCGGGCTTGAGGTTTATATTTAGGCGAGTGATGATGGAATACAGTCATGGATGAAAGGCCGGGGCGGTGACGGCCTATTATGCGGCCGCCATTTTGATTCCAACGGTTTTGTTCAAAAGGCGCGTTGAATGAAATCATCAATTTATTTTTTAATGACGTCCTTGACCTTCTAAGCCTTTACAAATACATACGTGACGACATGATGTTTAATTTAATGTATGTAACAACGGATCAGTTGTATAATTTTGCGCAATGACGCAGCAGCGAGATTTCAAAACCACGTGTTGGGAGCGGCAACCAATCGGCGACGAGGAAGACGCTGCGCCGGAAAAGCTGTGGCGGGAACTATTATCTTTTATCAATTGTTTTTTAACCAGTTTCTTCATTAAAGATTAAAAACATGACTCGATGACGTCATTAAAAAAAAAAAACAAGTTTATTTGTCGTACGATGTTTGTTTCGATGACTGTTTTATTTGGCCTAATGTTAATTTATACATGCTCGTTATGAATCATATTTAGAGCAATTGTGTCTTAAATGCGTAACTTAATGTTCCGTCGAAACGGTGATTGTTTAATCATCCAAAGAGTCACAGAGACTCGGAGACTACAAGGTTAAAACAGTTTCCTGTTCAACAGCCCAGTGTTCCCGTGTAAACAAGCACCTGCGTCAATATTTGCGTTATTCTTGACATGTTTGAGAAAAACTCCCAAGTTTCAGGTGTATAATCACGAAGCTGCGTCTGTGTTTTACATCTTGAATAAGCCACCATCTTATCTTTTTAATATTATTCCTAATTCTAATACAAAACCTAATCGTGAATATTTTACAAGCAAAAATGTCACAGAAAATAATGGTTTATTGTAACTGCAGTCAGTCTTGAGCCAGACTTCTGGCGCAGTATTTTAATTGTGGTTTCAAATAAATGGTAGTAAACCTGACGTTTTGTGTCGCAGTTCTGGGAGGTGATCAGCGACGAGCACGGCATCGACCCGACTGGTTCTTACCACGGCGACAGCGACCTGCAGCTGGAGAGGATCAATGTCTACTACAACGAGGCCTCTGGTGAGATACTAATAACCGTTTCCCCTTCTATACATGCATGTTTTTAGCTCTTAACAATAATGTTTTGTTTTTAATCAGGTGGCAAATATGTTCCTCGTGCTGTGTTGGTGGATCTTGAGCCAGGAACCATGGACTCTGTGAGATCCGGACCATTTGGGCAGATCTTCCGTCCAGACAACTTCGTTTTTGGTGCGTTTAAATCCTCCTGAATGCATTCATTGTTGTGGAATGTTTTAGTTTTACGAGGCTTAATTGGTATTTTGTTTCAGGCCAGAGTGGTGCAGGAAACAACTGGGCCAAGGGTCACTACACCGAGGGGGCGGAGCTGGTAGACTCTGTCCTCGACGTGGTGAGGAAAGAGGCAGAAAGCTGCGACTGTCTTCAGGGCTTCCAGCTCACACACTCCCTGGGAGGAGGCACCGGCTCTGGGATGGGCACCCTCCTCATCAGCAAAATTCGGGAAGAGTACCCCGACCGTATCATGAACACCTTCAGTGTGGTCCCCTCCCCCAAAGTGTCGGACACAGTGGTGGAGCCCTACAACGCCACGCTGTCAGTCCACCAGCTGGTAGAGAACACAGACGAGACCTACTGTATCGACAACGAGGCTCTGTACGACATCTGCTTCCGCACCCTCAAACTCACAACCCCTTCGTACGGCGACCTCAACCACCTGGTGTCGGCCACCATGAGCGGCGTCACGACGTGCCTCAGGTTCCCCGGCCAGCTGAACGCCGACCTTCGCAAACTGGCCGTCAACATGGTCCCCTTCCCACGTCTGCACTTCTTCATGCCCGGCTTCGCTCCTCTGACCAGCAGAGGCAGCCAGCAGTACCGGTCTCTCACGGTTCCTGAGCTCACGCAACAGATGTTCGACGCCAAGAACATGATGGCCGCCTGCGACCCGCGCCACGGCCGCTACCTCACTGTAGCCGCAATTTTCCGTGGTCGCATGTCCATGAAGGAGGTTGACGAGCAGATGCTCAACGTGCAGAACAAGAACAGCAGCTACTTTGTGGAATGGATCCCCAATAACGTCAAGACCGCCGTGTGCGACATTCCTCCCCGCGGGCTCAAGATGGCGGCGACGTTCATCGGCAACAGCACCGCCATCCAGGAGCTGTTCAAGCGCATCTCCGAGCAGTTCACTGCCATGTTCAGGCGTAAAGCTTTCCTCCACTGGTACACAGGCGAGGGCATGGACGAGATGGAGTTCACCGAGGCCGAGAGCAACATGAACGACCTGGTGTCCGAGTACCAGCAGTACCAGGACGCCACCGCAGATGAGGAAGAGGAGTTCGACGAAGAGGATGAAGCCGAGGAAATGGCCTAAAGCCCCGACCCTCTGAAATCTGTTTATTTCTACTTAAACCAAAGTCTGTTCTGCTTTTAAATTTAAGTGTCCCAAGATGACGTGTCTCCTTGTACTTGTGTAAGCACTTGGACAAAAATCCAGATCCGACTGAAACATTAAAAACCGTTAAAGTACAACCGTTGGGTCGTGTTTTATTCAACAGTCTGACACAGAAGCTGAGAAGCAACCATTGCGACTCCTTATGTTACCAAGTGGCTCCTGTGTAAATAATTATGTTGGTAAAGTCGTATTATCAGTGCAAAGCTCTATTTCTAGAGCAAAAGATAATAACATAAGAGTTCCTAGGAAATGATACTGACCTAGTTCTGGGTCTGAACACCAGCTGAGTCAGTGGACCTTGATAAAGCTGCACTCGCTAACACAGTGGGCTGTAGAGCTAATGTGGTCTAAGGGTGTGTAGTTGGACTCCTTTCAAACTTGCACAGGCTGAGGAGTGGCAGGCATGTCAGGGCTTGTTGACCTTGATTCATAAGCGTCTGAGCCTGAGCGATGTGGTTCACCACTGCTAATGAAAGGGAATCGAAGTCTCCACCTTCAGTGACTTGTTTCCCTTCAACAGACCAAAGCCTGTATGTGAGCACTGAGGCCAAACACAAAGCCTGGATTATCCTGGGATTCTTGGATTCCTTCAAGATATCTTGGATTAGGATTTAAGGGGTTGATTCAGAGTTTAAACAAGAGTGACTGTAGTCTGGATCTATAAGTATCTGCAAGTCTTAACCTTCCTGTCTGACAATCGTATGTAGAAATCACTAAACTCACATGACGTGAAGGATCTGTTACCTATGGTTTAAGTGTTTAACCTCCAGCACATGATTAACTGAATTAGTTTCACTGAATCCATCTCACAATACATCTCACAATATCTTGAAGGACACCTCCAGAGGGATAAATACAGTTTTATCTATCTAGATTAAATAGAGAGTAATAATAGAGAAAAACATCTTTATTCTCAAGTTTTTTTTCTCCACCTGTTAGTGTCTTTATGAATTTGAATATTTGAGAAAACAGAATGGTTAAGAAGAGAAAGATAATAAGTACAAAATGGACAACATATGAACGAATGAATGACAAAAATGCTTTGATGGTTTGACCATTTGAGTTCTTGTTTCTATTCAAAGATAAAATGATCTATCAGAAACTCTGAAAAAATGAATTAGATCCAGTTAAAGTAGCCTGGTCTTGTGTTTGACAGGTATTTCTTTGCTTCCTGTTCCTCCTTTCCTAAACTGCAGCCAAGTCTTGTATGAACAGTAAACATAGGAAGGCGACGAGAGAAAACATTTTTCATTTATGAAGCAATGACAGTGATCTCTGGAGGTGGGAAAATAAAAACGTATATGTTGAATGAGGCTTCTGTAAACTCAAGTTGAGTCTTTATATTGATAAAATGTGGAATAAAAAATAATAACGTGGAATACCAAGCATAACAGAAAAGCATACACGTTATTGAAGAGTATTGATCACCGTTAGCAAATTTCCACCATTGTTTATATTATAGTTTGATTTTTAAAATAATTAGAAATGATCCTATTCTTCATTTGGCAACAACTATCGAGAAATTATTGGTTATATGAATGTGACAATTGAGAATAGTCCGATATAATTGCAATAATATAAAACATCTTATTTTATTTCTTATTTCTGCTCGGTGATAAACGATTGGTGAAGTCACTTCCAGGTTCTAGGGGTAGATGGCAGCAGAGAGCGTCTGGATGAGTCGCGCTTACTGCCGAAGAAGAAATTATTATCAACATAAATAGGAACTAGCGTCTTAGCTTCTTAGCTGCCGGTGCGTTGTTGTTGAGTTCAAGTGAATTTACAGACACTTGGGGGATCAAACCAAACCTCAAGATGGGGAAACGTCAGCATCAAAAGGATAAAATGTATGTTTAATGTTTTTTATTTAACGGACACTGGCTCGTTGATGTTAGCTTAGCATGCTAAAGTTAGCATCAACATTGCATAGTACGTTTAACACAAATGTCGATTAATGTTGTGTTTCTATGTCTGCAGGTACATAACGTGTACCGAGTACACTCACTTCTATGGAGGAAAGCGACCAGGTAATTTTCTTATACTCGGAAAACTGTAGTTCTGTGTTTGCGATAATTACATGTATTAATATAAAGTTCACTGCAGGCATTAACTTCTCCCTTTTATAATGACTTCATTAATCTAGGTATGTGTGTAACATTTCAAATGTTAATGGATTTTCATGAAACCAGTATCCTTTAAAATGTCTTAAGACGATTTCAGTGACACAAGTATAATTTTCTGCGATAAATGTTAAGAAAGTTATGGACTATAATAACTCATTTATGGTCAACCTCCTCCAAACTAGTCAATGGGGTCAATATTTTAGGTTTTGTTAAACCCGAACTTGAAAGTGATATATCTTGCTCAATATTTGCTCAATTATAAAAACATAATTTATTACCGGTGAAGTAGAAAAACATTGGCACTAAAAATATGCATGGAAAGAAAAAATGAATAGACTGAACAAACGCAAGTTGTTTAATATAAATATTTTATTTATATATATATCTATATGCAATATAGTTGTATATCAACTCAAGAATCAACTCAAGAATAAGTTGTTTAAATGTAAAATAATGGATTTACATAAAGAAAATTGATGTTGTATTGAATTGATGAACTTCATGAAATTAGTCGGAAGTGACAGAAAATGTCCGTAAACATTGTTGGACTCGACCAGGAAATCGGCGGCTCCAGAAAAACGATGTGCGAATCGATCAATTTACAAGATATTTGGCAGACTTAAAAGTAAATATATACTTATATATATATATTATATGAGGGTTCCAAAGAATATTTTACTTAAGAGGTTTTGCAAGGGAGTTTTGTTGAATGAAATGTATAAATATAATAATAAATATTGGGAAAATACACACATACCTAATTAATGTGTACTTTACATGTATCTGTATAAACTTATGTCATTAGCGGTAGTTGCTTCTGTTTTCAATTGTACCAAGATGAAGTTATTAATGTACAAAATACAGTAGTAAAAAATGGTTTTGCATCGCAGTTTAAAACATTATTGTTCAAAAACAATCTTACCCTCAACCAATCAAACAATTCTGTGTGATGTTAAATGGCTCATTATATTTATAATTTATTAAAATCTCAATTACCTCGACTGTATGACTTTTTCGTACAATACATCAATTTAATATACGTCACTGGAAGTCGACATATTTTTGAATGAAACTTGAATAATCTTTTAAACGTTTTTTCCTTCAATATTTCAGATATTCCTCGCTCAAATTTCAGAAGGCTACCGTTTGATCACTGCAGGTATTGAGCTATTACAACAAATACTTAAGAGAGTTTTGTTTTTTTGTCAACTTCTCTTCGATGTGTAACTTTTCCTTTTTGATCGAAATCTTCTAGTTTGTCTCTTCAACCCTTTGAGTATCCGGTCTGCACCAATGAAGGAATTGTCTTCGATTTGCAGTAAGTTAAAAAAAACGACTACTGGAAATTTGTCTCGGTTGTTAACCTATAAAAAAAAGTAAATGAAAAGATGTCTGCAATATAAACATTTATTTAATAATGTATCATAATCTATTTATGATCCTTGTTTTTCTATTGCAACTTTCAGGAGCATCATTCCATGGATCAAGAAATATGGCACGAATCCCATTTCAGGCGAGGTGTGAAGTTGTTTTTCTATTTATTTACATTTTTTGCTTCTGACAACATTTTTAGTTATAGATATATATTTTTAGAATGTCATGAAACTACCCCTGATATACATCTGTATGGCATACTTGTGATAGAAACTCCTTTGTAAACTTCAGTTCATTTGTTTTAAACAATTAAAATTGTATATTTCATAATTGACTATTACCGTTGAGGAATTCATGCATTATTTTAATTATTTCTCATTTTTGTGTTCAGACTACAAATTGTCTGCAAAAGTTAAGATGCTGCAGTTTTTGTTTCATGACACGTTTTACTGTATATTTGTGTTTTCTTTGACAGAAAATGGAGATGAAGGCCATCATCAAGCTTAATTTTGCAAAGAACAATGACGGTAAATATGTGTCTGTTTTATTCTTGCTTTAATATTCATGTATTTTATGTCAATCATTGCAAGATTCTTCTCTGTCACTTTACAGCATTTAAATGAAAAGGGAATGAAATGCAATGAAATTTCGCCAAGACTTTGTTGGGTGGAATAAAATCACACTTTGCGGGTTCACTAAGTCCATTTTCTCCAAGCATTCACAGCTCAGCTGTTCCTTACTGGATTATAGCTCCAAGCCTCTGATTTACAGTAGAAAAGACTAACAAAAAACAGAAAATAAAACATTAATAGTCTCTGGCGTGACATTTCTGACATGATCCTGAAACCGCTTAATATACAACCTTTTGTGATGATATCTACGGCTCATAAACATCTAATTTTAAACCTTAACAATGCTGAGTTATTTTTTTCTTGTCACAGGGAAATATCACTGTCCTGTTCTGTACAACGTCTTCACAAATAACTCCCACATCGTCGCCAACAAGGTCACGGGAAACGTGTTTTCCAATGAGGTTGGTGTATTTATTTGGAATATATAAAATGTGATATTGAAAAGTCTCCTCAAGTTCTAAATCTACTTCCACAAATCTGTCAACATCTATTGTATCCTTGTGTTTTGTGATTCATTACAATGTGTGTATAAACACCAAATGTGTTCATCATTTGATGTGTTTGTTCCACAGGCCGTCGAGCAACTAAACATCAAGACTAAGAGTTACAAAGATCTGCTGACCGATGAACCTTTCACCAGGAAAGACCTCATCACACTTCAGGCGGGTTCTTTTTTCATTTGTTTGAATCCAAAAGGACAATTTCTCTGTGTATCTAATGTAATAAATATATTCCTACACAAACAGGATCCAACAGATCTGGAGAAATTCAATGTTTCCAACTTCTATCACGTGAAACATGAGCTGAAAGTATTGGATCCAGGTAAGAAATATTGAGCTTTATTATGTATTGTTTTTATACATAGTGGGGTTTTTTTCCTGCTAAGATGAGGAAAAGGCCATGCAAAACCCGGGGTACCACCTAAAGACCACCAACCTGGAGACGAGGGAGACTCTAGCCGAGCTTTACAAAGACTATAAAGGAGACGAGCTTCTGGCCGCGACCATGAAGGAGCCGGAGGTTAAGAAGACGGACAAGTTGAACGCTGTGAGTAAATAAGTCATTTCTTTTTCCACCATCAAATTGTTTTTCCCGATGAGAATGTACGTTAAAAATATATATATTTTTAAACTTGGTTTCAACAATATATTTAGCTTTTTGTATTTGTAGCTCATTAAAGCACATTTGTAGATATATCAAACTATTATAAGTTTAGTGATTAAAAACCAAAAACTCTTATTTGTGGAAAAACTTGGTCACATGTGATGAAACGTTATGTTTTCAAGCAAAGAAAGTGAAAACGACTGTTCATAAAATGCCTGACTGTCGCATCATATCTGTCACGGTGGTACAAAGATGTAGTTAAACAAAAACATGCTGGGAAGAAAATAAATGTTTGCTCAGATTCGTCCACATGGTGGCGCCAAATCCAGTGTTTTGAACGAAGCCGCGTTAGATAAGGTGTCGTCGAGAGAACAAAGAATGGCCGAGATGATTTTATGAAATGAAAATACAACTTTAGGAATAGCTTCATTAATACCCAGGAGGACAGTTTTAATGAGCGTTGGCTGGCGTGAGACAGAAATACCGATCACAGGCCAAACTTACTATATTTAGACTCAAACGTTGGTCTGCTCTCCATCACACGTCTGGCTCTAGAAGATGGTGAACAGACACAAAAATGTTAAGTTAAACTGCGAACCAGCGCTGTATTAAACGGTCCTGCCTGGTTATCTGAGGACATAGACAATCACACTGCAGCTCCTTTTTTTTACGCTGCCATCCTTTGATGCATTGCCATGTCAGGTTTCTCTGCGATGGCTTTCGCCTGAGACGAGTTCACAGTGGAGCCGATGATGCTCAGATAGCAGAGGGAATATAGGTCAGACGGAGCTCACAAGGTAAAGTCTGCGCTTGTAATCGCAATAACTGGAGCAGAAGAAAGCAAAGCTATAACTGTGGACGGATTTCAAGTCTTCTCTAGATCTTTCACGTCTTTTTTTAGACCGTATATACGTCTGTAATTTAATCGGAAACATCTTGAGCGGACTTTAATTACTGGATAGTGGATCTGCTTTTAATCATCCAGCGCCTGGCGCTCGGCTAATTTCCACTTGATGCATCGCTTGGTGCAAACGAGGACACCAGCCAAGAGAGCGAGGCTCGAGTCCGGCGCCGCTGCAGCGCCGCTTCATAAATCCTGCAGCAGAGCGAGGCGCTTGAACAGAATATATGTATATCACATTAAGAATAACAGTCCCACCGTAGGAGGAAACCCTCCGGGCCCTCTTTTCGGGAGAGCAACCACCCCACATGGGAGATTACACAACGGAAAGAAAATGCTGATAAAGACTTTCAATCCTGATTTATTTTAATCCAAGGAATGTTTTTTTAAAGAGTCATTTAAATTCACACCAAGACTTTAAATTGCTTTGTTAGGTTGATTTGGTTGCACAAAGATGCATGTTTTTTCCTAACACTAATGTTTTATTCCTTTATTTCTCCTCATCGTGTGGCTGACAGCGGTGCCTACTTACATTATCTTAATTAAGTTAAGCTTTGAGAGGCAGAATGTCTAGAAAACACAAATGTTATAACAATGAACACTAGCGGTCATATACTTTAATGTGTTGTTCCACTTATTTTTAACTTCCATTTGTAAGTAAGTAATTTGTATTTATAGAGCGCTTTTCCAGACCAGGGTCACAAAGCGTTTAAACAATTAAAACAATACTCAATTAAAACAATAGATCATCAAACACAGATGTTTCTTGAAGGAGTCAGTAGATCATCAAACACACATGTTTCTTGAAGGAGTCAGTAGATCATCAAACACACATGTTTCTTGAAGGAGTCAGTAGATCATCAAACACACATGTTTCTTGAAGGAGTAAGTAGATCATCAAACACAGATGTTTCTTAAAGGAGTCAGTAGATCATCAAACACACATGTTTCTTGAAGGAGTCAGTAGATCATCAAACACAGATGTTTCTTGAAGGAGTCAGTAGATCATCAAACACAGATGTTTCTTGAAGGAGTCAGTAGATCATCAAACACACATGTTTCTTGAAGGAGTCAGTAGATCATCAAACACAGATGTTTCTTGAAGGAGTCACTAGATCATCAAACACAGATGTTTCTTGAAGGAGTCAGTAGATCATCAAACACAGATGTTTCTTGAAGGAGTCAGTAGATCATCAAACACACATGTTTCTTGAAGGAGTCAGTAGATCATCAAACACAGATGTTTCTTGAAGGAGTCAGTAGATCATCAAACACACATGTTTCTTGAAGGAGTCAGTAGATCATCAAACACAGATGTTTCTTGAAGGAGTCAGTAGATCATCACACACAACAAACACAGAGATTGTTCCAAAGCTTAGGAGCAACAGTCTGGAAGGATTTCTCTCCTCTGGTCCGGAAGTTCAGGAACCATCAGTAGATTCTGATCCACAGACCTCAGAGCCCGAGCTGGGGTGTAAGTCTGGATCAGATCATGAAGGTCTGACCATGAATAGATCTGAAAGTAAGAACCAGAATTTTAAAATGATCCTGAAAGAAACTGATGAAGAGTTTGAAGGAGAAATGTGAGTTCTTCTACTAGAGCGGCTCAGAATTCTCGCTGCAGAGTTCTTTTTTGCCATTTTCTCATTTGCCCTTATAAATGTTTTGGCTGTATTCAAATCATCCTGTTCTTTTATACAATACTGATATTTCTTAGGTATTTGAAACTGTAGTGGCTCTCACTGCAGGAGCTCCAGACGATGTTGCCACTGGGAAATAAGATCTGTATTTGTTTTGAAAATTGAGCTCTATGCACTTTTTTTTTAAATTTAATTTTTCCTTATTTTGTGTCTTCATTTAGGCGCATTACTCGACCGGCAGAGTCTCTGCATCCTTCACCTCCACAGCCATGACTCCCTCCACCACACACGAAGCAGGCAAGTACACGTGTTCTGAAAAAACCACCACCTTCACCAAATAGCCGTTCGGCCAGTGTTTTGTCCTGGCAGCGACTCGCTGGTCACATAGTTGAGATTCACCTCATTAAATTGTGAGCCAGTGGAAGCCGCTCGGGTCGACTGTCAGACTCTGATCTGCTCCACGGGAGAGATTTGCTTGTTATGCAACTGTACAGTAGGTTTAATGCAGACGAGCAGGGCGTTTGGATTTACTGACCTCATTTAGGTTTCCAAAAAAGATTTGCTCGCCACGGCTCGTCTGCACGTCCACCCTCGGCGTACAGAACATCCCTGTGTTTAACTCGTCAGATCTGTGGGTCGACGGGTGAAACTAACTTGTACGTTTGACTAATGATTGACAAATGTGTGTCGACTTGCAATAGTCAGTGTTTTAAATGCATGATCAAAATAGACGCACAAATTCCTCCCATGACTATTGCTGGCGTGTTGACGGACTGGTTGCCATGACGAAGTGAAAACAAGAACACGATTCCAATATGGCCTGAAAGAGAATCTAACCTCCATTTGCTCAGAAACAATTTGACGAAGCCAATAATAACTCATGAAAACGCGTTGACGGAGGAAACAATAAGCAACTGTTTGAAGTATTTTTCCCACTGCAGCTGACATGAGCTTCTGGTGACAACAGCACTTTTACACTTGTTTCAGGAACTGCTGTATGTGGCAATGTTGACAAAAGATATTCATTGAGTATCGTCGTGTCTCGCCAGCTTCTCCTTTTATCTCTGTCATTTAATGTATCGTCAGGAACAGCAACACTCCTTGTCTTTGTTCTCTGTTGCAAACAGGTGATTTATTTGAGCAGCAGCTAAACTTGAACGAGGGAGTGAACTCCCATGATTCCTTTCTACACACCTCTATTTAGTGGCTGCGAAATAGACGTTGAATTTAAATGCGGAATTGTAGTGATCAATCAGCGAGGTCGATAGTCATCGACAGCTGTGATTGGTTGGCTGGGCGGCAAAGCATTATGGGAGATGTTCAGGTTACTTGTTGATAGAGATTGAATCTCACGTAACGTGTTGTTGTATTCAAAGTCCAAATTAATGTTGTTAATTTAAACAAATGGAGAATGAAATGGTCACTACTCAGAACGTAACCCCGGCGATGAACGAGGGACGACTTCACTACCATCTTGACCAACCGCATGCATCTCTTCACAGAGGCCATTGCTGACGACGCCGTGCGTTACAAGTACGTCAAGAAGAAAGGATACGTTCGTCTGCACACGAACAAGGGAGACGTGAACCTGGAGCTGCACTGCGATAAGGTACGGCCTCGTTTTTATCTACACGGCTGAATATATTTGAACCCTTATTAATATTTATATTTATTTCCACTTGAAGAGTGAAGTTAACTTTTCTTGGAACTTCCTATTGTCCGAACTCGACATGGCTCGTTATTTTTTAATTGATTTACTCTGAAATCATGTGCAAACAAATGTTGTCTTTGAAAATATTAGTGAACTTTTACACAAAGACAAACGTGTCAATCATAATTATAGAAAGTTATTTGTAATTACTTCTTACTTCTTACTGCTGCTGAGTTTAAATTGATGACCAAGTTCTTCCAATTATGTTCGTCTCATAAAAGACACTCGTAAGTATTATATTATTATATTTGTAGAGCTTTTCCAGACCAGGGTCACAAAGCGCTTAAACAATCAAAACAAAACTCCAATAACTATACACTTAAAAGATCAAGATAACACCCAGAACAACACAGGAGTCTCAGAGAATCAAGGAAAATCCTTCTGTGTCGAAAGTGCTACTTGTTTCTTCTCTTGAACCACCACAGTTGGTTTCTAAGCGCTCGGAGCGTAATCCTGGGCGTGTTCTTTCTGCCGAAGTATGAAACTCCGTGTGAGACTGAGAGACTCTGTTCTTACCCTGGTAACCGGACTCCTAGTGAGCTGGGTTTTCATTGGCCTCCGAGCTGTCGAATCAGAATAATAAATGGAGTGTTGCAGCGGCGCTGAGACCATTTTACCTCCCACACCCCCGACTCCACATCCACCTCCCCAGTGGTTTCCTCGCTGGATCGCAGCTCTATTTGTGGCCCACTGTTTATGAATTAATGAGCGCCGATCTGCTGTCACATAGACTTTGACTCACTCAGACTCCAGGGCCAATATTCCTGGTTAGCGTCCATTTGCTCGGCCAGCTGTGGTCAGGCGCCTCGACTCGTGATGTTTGCTCTGATGTTTATGAAATAGTGTCCAGTTAAATGTGAGGTTCACACTTTTACAGTTAGATTCTCTCCGTCTTCACAAGGATCACAACTTCTTTTTCTTCGATCAACTTGTACACCTTGACGCAAACAATGAAAACTGAAATATTATATTTTAATGCACTGTAGACTGAGTTTCAAAATGTTGGTATTCTGACAATCTATGGAATTATATCCGTGCCATCGGAATATTCGATTTTAAATTTCAAATCTTTTTGATTAAAAGGTTTTTTTATTTTATTATTCAATTCAAAAATGTGTATATTGAAAGGTTTAATTGTTTTTGAATAGCAGAATTAAAACAAACGAAGATAGTCAAAGGCACTAGTGAACTCCCAGGATGCATTTCTACTCGCCTCTATTTAGTGACCGCAAAATATACACGTCGAATCTAAATACAGAAACATAGTTGGCATAAACTGAAACCGAATCAGCGATTTGATCAATATCAAATTATTGATTTAAATTATTCCTTGAAAACAAATAAGATTTTTATTTTATCCTCATCTTGGAAAACACGACAGGGTAGACAGAGTTAAAATACTAGTGTACCTTAAGTGATAAAACCTCTCGTGGGGTCGTGGCCTTTTGCCTGTGTGTGTGTGTGTGTGCGTGTGTGTGTGTGTGTGTGTGTGTGTGTATATTATATATGTATGTATATGTGTGTATGTATATATATATATATATATATATATATGTACAGTATATATGTGTGTGTGTGACTCTCTTAATGAGCCAGGGTAAAACGATAAAACTGACCATAGAAATGTTTCTGACCTGACGTTAGATAAATATTATTAACTTCAAGAAGGACCTTATATTTTCTCCATTTCCCTTTTTTGGATTTCCTTCCCATTTGTGTCTGTTTTTCATTTCCCACAACAATCATGTTGACATTTATTTTTGTCAGTCATGCATTTTCTATCATGGTATTTGGTTAAATACTTCTTGATTTCTGCCTCTTTAAAAACCCAGAATATACAAGCATTTGTCTTGTACTTCCATTTACCCTCTTCGTTTCTACTTAACATCTCTAAAATGAATGAAATCAATGTTTTAAAAAGGCTTTTATAACTAAAGTACTAACTATATCGTTGATATGTTGTATCACCAGGTCTGTGAGGTTAAAAGTTTTCTTCCGCAGCTGCTTTTTAGAGTTAATTGTCCAAGAAACGATTCACTTTTCTCTGAAAAGATGTTCGTCAGCGAACATAGTTTCCATGCTGAGATCACTGATAACAATTTGAAGCCGAGGTCAGCCTCTAAATTGGATTGCATATCAAACATTCTCCTGCTGAGACTCACACAAACGAGTGGAAACACCAGCAGACCGTCCACCTCTTCCTTCTCTCTCCTCCTGAATGCAGAGTCTGGGGGCAGCACAGAACCAGAGGCACATAACTCAGATTGATGCGTTCAATTACTTATTAATAAGAAGTTATGAGCATTATTACCCCGTTTGTCAACAAGATTGTCTTCCCCTGCTCGACCCTGGGGTGCTCTCTTTACAACAAAAGTCAATAAACCTTTTCTTTTTTTCACTTTTCCAGACTAACTTTTTTATTCCTTTAGTTTTCTCTCTTTTATTCTACAATTTCTCATTTCCTTCTGGTCATCTTTAGTTTTACAATCTCTTTATCAAGTTTCTGATTTTGTTTTTCTTCTCATTGCTTTTATATTCTTCTGTCTTGCATCACCCTTTTCCATCCTCCACTTTTCCCTCTCTTTCTAAAACACATCGTTGTACATTATAAAATGGGCACAAGTTCATTATTTTCATTAAACTCTGAGTTAATTCTCTGTTTTGCTAATAGAAAATCTTCAACTGGAGAGCAGGGTGTGGTGTTTCCTTTCAACACATTAACTTGTTTCTTTTGTGGGAAAATCGGTTTTACAAGCTTTGAAGCAAATGAAGGAAATTGAGTTTTGTTTAACAAAAAACTCCTTCAATAAGACTTTAAAAAAAAGTGTAAAAGAAGGAGCTTGTGCATCTCAGAACAATCTGTCACGCGGCAAAAGGCCAATGAATAAAAATAGTTGTTTCTTCTGTAAAAGCATCTGGTGGTTCTTGGAAACTGCTCTCGCTGCCAAAGGGAGAAGTTTCTCACAGTCACATCCTTTCTAAGTCACTCCTCGAGGCTGTTGAGGAAATCAAGCCCAGAGTTCAAAACACAGCTCTTTGGAGAGAAATCTGTTGCGCAAAAGTGTCGCATAAAACCCAGATTTCTAGATACTCCTCCTGAGCTGCATCGATCCCTCACTCGTGAGCAAGACCCTGATGAAGATGCTTTGCTTGGACTTCATCTGAAGTGGATCCTGGCTGTGTTTTGACAGATCAAACTGATAGTTACACTCGAGCATTACGCTTGTGCTTTGCTCTGAGCTGATAACCCTCATGGCTGCAGTGAAATACTCTGACCTAAAACATCAGGAGCAGAACATCTCATTGGTAACATTTCATTAACAATATGTTAATACAAAAGTACAAAAAATATTATACTTTAATATTGTGTGCAGTGATTTTTTTTTTCACATTAAAGCAAACAAACGAACATCAATGAATACACGGAACAGAACAAAAATAATATATAAAAATTATTTAATAAATATAAAATTGTTAGTACATTTTCAAGTACACAATAGACACGGATGCACTCATGCATGTCGTTGTTGTTTAAACATTGTTTGTTTCTCCATTTGTTTATGCATTTCTTCTTGTGTCATTATTTTATAAGTCAGCTGTTCCAGTTCAATGACTTCAACTATAACGCCAGTCTTTTCTAACTGTAGGTGATTGTGTCTCGTGCCATTTCTTTTGTATTAGCCTTGATGGATGGATGGATGGATGGATGGATGGATATACTTTATTGATCCTCTGGGGGTCTCCTTTGTGAAACACAGCAACACAGAAAATGGATTCACAAAACAAGAACAAAGTGTAATAAAAACCAAGTGCAAGATGATACAATCTAAGTCTAAGATGAAGAACATAGATAAAAAAAAGGACACAAAGATTAACAAAGAATATCTTCTTTTCACTCCACTCAGGAATGAATGAGTCCCTGAGTCTATTAGTGTTACATCATGACAGTTTTCAGAGGATGATGTCATTATCATGATGGGAAGTAGTTTGTCAAAGTGTGTTTTCAAAAGTATTTTAAACAAATATTTGTCTTCCTCTAATGTTGTAATTCAACTTTTCTTATATTTATAGATGATCCTAATTTAGGTTTAATTGCTTTGTAGTAAAAGAGTTGTAGAAACCTATAGTGATCCTTGTTGTGTGCATTTCATTTTGGTTCTTGAACTAGTACTTTTAATTCATGTTTATTGTCTTTATATATTTTATATTTAGAATGGTTTTATTAATATTTTTTACATGATTCATTTGCTTTCTTTATTATTGTTGTTTTTTTATTATCTTTATTATTGTTTTTGTTCTGCTGAAACAACGAAAATGTCCCCAATGTGGGAAGAAAAAAATGACTGTTCGTGAATAAATTGCTGTTCACTTGTTGTTTTTTGCAGATACCTAAAGCCGGAGAGAACTTCATCCGCTTGTGTAAGCAGGGCTACTACGACGGCACCGTCTTTCACAGGTCCATCCGGAATTTCATGGTAAGTCCGACACTTTGACGCCACAGCTGCTAAACGTTGAGAGTTCCCTGCACGAGCATTTGACCGAAAGAGTTTTTGAAAACATGTTTTTCTCTGCATTATGTAAGCGTCGCATGCAAAGACGACAAACTTTGGTTCGGAGCACATCAGACTAAACAGGATGATGAGCATCTGTGTCGAAGCTTCTTCTGAGCAGGAATGTTGTTTATTTACATTGTGCCGGGTGTCGAGGCGAGAGCAGCGGTGCTCCAGTCGCACATGATTGACATGTGCGTCGCCTCGTTCTGATGTGCAGCCCGTGGTATTTGTAACGAAGATGACGGACGAGTTCAATCACACCATGTTGTAATAGAAGGATCCAGTGTCGTTGAAGGACCTGCTGATCAAAGCACGGATGACAGTGTTGAGGGTATTTGTGGTTGGAGGCAGATCTAATTATAGATGTTTGTGGGTGGTTTAAAATGGTGGAATGAGTGGAAAAAAGAGTCTAATTACTGGAATTATCTTGGGTAGAGACTTGTATAACCAACCATTGATTGTTTTTCCTTTGGTGTTGTGTTGTTGAATGTTTGTGTTAAGTTTTGCATCAAAGTGTGGTGAAAAATATGGAAGATTAAGGTAAGGTAAGGTAAAACTTTATTGATCCCTCAGGAGGTCTCCTTTGGGAAATTGTTTGGGAAACCATTGATTACACAATGGTTTTCATATCATTTATAAAGTGTTTGTTGCAACATTTTGGAATTCTGACAGACTCTATGGAAGTATATCAGTGCCTTAGGATAATGAATAGTGTATAGTATATTTATAAAGTATTTCTAGTATTTTCAATATTTTTACTTTATTTTTAAAGCATTAAATAATTGTATTATCATACATTATTTTTTAGAATAACTAAATTAATTAAATTAAAGTAATAATAATAATACTTTTCTATATCGAAAGGTTTGATTTGATCCTTAAAAATAATTAATTACACATAGTTTGATATTCGTCAATCTTAAAGTCCAAAATCAGTTTCCTTAATTCAATTTCCTTTCATAGTCTTTAAATTCAATATAAATAATTATATGTAATATTTTATATTTTGTATATAATGTAAAAATATTGTGCTATTATACCAACATTTTCATATTGATCTATTTTTAATATATTTATACAAAAGATTAACCTTTTCGATTTAAAATTTCTTTAATGAAATTAGTCCCTAGAAAAACAATTTCAATTCATATTTCTATAAAGTAATAATGTAATGCTTTAACCAAACAGGAACATTTCAATTAAAAGAAAGTTAAACATTTACAAATGTATATTCAACCATTCAGTATCTTCAGAATCAGCTTCATAAGCCAGTGATGTAAGAACAACACAGGAACTAAGGGTATTCGTGATCATCTCCCTTTTTCCACTTCACCGCAACACCATAAAAGTTACTGTCCTGGAGCAGATTCTTGCATTATGTGCTTCAGTATATGTTTTTAATGCATGTGAAGATTGTCCATTAGTTTAATCTTTGTCTCCGAGTGAAGTTGTTGCCGCTGCTTCTTTGAAATATTTGCAGATCACTTTTGTTTGCTGCCACTTTAATTAAAGTGGACAGTTCCTCTCCAGAGACACTTCCTGTTTAATCTCTCCCTTGTTTTTATACGTGCAGCTATAAAGTGTTTATCCATAATTACTGAGCGACTTCTTCTCCGAGGCTCGGGTGGAGGAAGGAGGTTGTGTAGCCAAGCGCAGATGAAATTAATTAAAACATTGACATTTACAATCCTGGCCCTGAAACTTGTAAAAGTACCGGAATAATTAAAAAATGGCTCATTCATTTACAATAAAGTGATTATAAAGTTTAGTTTTTTTGTTGCAAGATGGTTGATTTTGGCTGATTAAGAGGTTCGAGCAGCTCGGAAAACATCTGCCACCTTTGAAATGATAACATTATAGATCAGCGTTTAAACAAGTGAACTTTCTCATCTGAACTGAAATACAAACCAGAAAAATGTACGGTAAAGAAATGAATACTAATAAAAGTTCACCTAAGGGTCAAGTCGTAATCTCCAAACACCCACACCTGGAATAAAAGCAACATTGTCCCGCAGCCCGGGGAGAGTCGGCTTTGACTGACGTGTCTGTAAAGTTGATTTTCCACTCAAACCTCTCTTTGTGGGCCCGCAGAGTTGCACCCCTGTAACATGACCCTCCCTCCCTCGCCCTCCAACAATGAACCCGACTGTTGTAACAAAGTGACGTCGAGCTCAATCCTGTTCTGGGACTTTAAAGTCGTTTTTTTCCATTTCATCTCTTGAAGATTTCCTCTGTGCCAGACAGCCAGTCACACTGATGGACTATTAGATGTCCTCAGAAGAACCTCAGAACCAGACGCTCGTCTTTATTTGACTCGTCGCTGTGATGACTGAACGTCACGAGGGTTTGCAGAGGAGATTCTGAGGCTCTTTCAATTATTCATCTTTATTGAATCCTGTTACTGTACGTCTCTCACAGACTGCAGCGGCCTTGACCTGCAGATTGGATGAGATATCAGTGATTTAAAGGATCTTTTTTAAGGAGCAAGTATATTTAAGAGTAAATCCAGGTAGTAAAGAAGCATTACAGCCATAAGGTATACATTAAAGCGTCTTTAAGTTCAATACAAAGTACAGCACAATATTGTAAATTAGTGTGATATTTGATATTGGTGTCATGAATTGTGAGGTCGATATTTTTTTCTTTCACCTAAATATGTAGCCGCGCAGGAGCGAGTACTATAGTGTAGGTCCGGGGTTTTTGGAAGGAAAATTATGCAATATTTCCCTTTTGTTTATTACAGTCTCTGTGCCGACATGATGGTAGAAAAATATCTCTTATAACGCTCAGTCTCGCAGGACTTTCATCAGTTTCCCGCGAAAACTGAGTGACATCAGAGAGGAGCCGCCGGCGCGTCGTGATATCACCAAATCAATAATAAATTCTTGTACACGCACACATAACACTTTATAAATGATGCTAACAACTTAGCTCGTTAGCATACGACGAAGACGGACAGTTTTGTTTGGAAGTTCACGATCTTATAAGAAAACAACTGAGACGAGATGAAAAGTTCCTACAATATGTTGCTTTAACAAAGGAGGTTGAAAGAGACGAGTAACTGGATCACTAGTGTTTGACTAGATCATAAGTTAGTATTACTTCACTGGATCACTAGTGTTTGACTAGATCATAAGTTAGTATTACTTCACTGGATCACTAGTGTTTGACTAGATCATAAGTTAGTATTACTTCACTGGATCACTAGTGTTTGACTAGATCATAAGTTAGTATTACTTCACTGGATCACTAGTGTTTGACTAGATCATAAGTTAGTATTACTTCACTGGATCACTAGTGTTTGACTAGATCATAAGTTAGTATTACTTCACTGGATCACTAGTGTTTGACTAGATCATATGTTAGTATTACTTCACTGGATCACTAGTGTCTGACTAGATCAGAAGTTAGTATTACTTCACTGGATCACTAGTGTCTGACTAGATCATAAGTTAGTATTACTTCACTGGATCACTAGTGTTTGACTAGATCATAAGTTAGTATTACTTCACTGGATCACTAGTGTTTGACTAGATCATAAGTTAGTATTACTTCACTGGATCACTAGTGTTTGACTAGATCATAAGTTAGTATTACTTCACTGGATCACTAGTGTTTGACTAGATCATAAGTTAGTATTACTTCACTGGATCACTAGTGTTTGACTAGATCATAAGTTAGTATTACTTCACTGGATCACTAGTGTTTGACTAGATCGTAAGTTAGTATTACTTCACTGGATCACTAGTGTTTGACTAGATCATAAGTTAGTATTACTTCACTGGATCACTAGTGTTTGACTAGATCATAAGTTAGTATTACTTCACTGGATCACTAGTGTTTGACTAGATCATAAGTTAGTATTACTTCACTGGATCACTGGTGTTTGACTAGATCACAAGTTAGTATTACTTCACTGGATCACTAGTGTTTGACTAGATCATAAGTTAGTATTCCGTCACTGGATCACTAGTGTTTGACTAGATCATAAGTTAGTATTACTTCACTGGATCACTAGTGTTTGACTAGATCATAAGTTAGTATTACTTCACTGGATCACTAGTGTTTGACTAGATCATAAGTTAGTATTACTTCACTGGATCACTAGTGTTTGACTAGATCATAAGTTAGTATTACTTCACTGGATCACTAGTGTTTGACTAGATCATAAGTTAGTATTACTTCACTGGATCACTAGTGTTTGACTAGATCATAAGTTAGTATTACTTCACTGGATCACTAGTGTTTGACTAGATCATAAGTTAGTATTACTTCACTGGATCACTAGTGTTTGACTAGATCATAAGTTAGTATTACTTCACTGGATCACTAGTGTTTGACTAGATCATAAGTTAGTATTACTTCACTGGATCACTAGTGTTTGACTAGATCATAAGTTAGTATTACTTCACTGGATCACTAGTGTTTGACTAGATCATAAGTTAGTATTACTTCACTGGATCACTAGTGTTTGACTAGATCATAAGTTAGTATTACTTCACTGGATCACTAGTGTTTGACTAGATCATAAGTTAGTATTACTTCACTGGATCACTAGTGTTTGACTAGATCATAAGTTAGTATTACTTCACTGGATCACTAGTGTTTGACTAGATCATAAGTTAGTATTACTTCACTGGATCACTAGTGTTTGACTAGATCATAAGTTAGTATTACTTCCATGGATATACCAAAACACGTCGCCATAGCAACCGAGCCTAACAAGCTTCGCCGCACAGTTCACAGACGGAGACGTAAACAACAACGAGACATAGAAGTACAAATTGACAACTTTACAGAACGTGACACTGATTGATCAAAGTGCTCATTTAAGAAATTATTGATTTATACAATAGAAATATGATAATTTATCACATGTTTTCAATATGTGTATCACACGTGACGATATCGCGACATATATCGTGCAGCTCTACAAAGTACTATACAAAATATTTCCATTTTAGTTTTGCAAGTGAGTTGTAACGATCAACCTCGTGCTGCTTATGAAGCGTCTTCTTAATTCAACACAAAATCATCTGGATGTGGTCTGTGGCTGCACAGCTGCGAACCGAACACCAGCAGTTATGTTTGTTCACACGACCAGCCTTGATCTCTTTTATGCATCAGCCGACATCAGTCGCTCTGTTGGCGAGCAAT
This sequence comes from Callionymus lyra, assembly GCF_982586985.1. Classification (NCBI taxonomy): domain Eukaryota; kingdom Metazoa; phylum Chordata; class Actinopteri; order Syngnathiformes; family Callionymidae; genus Callionymus; species Callionymus lyra. Next base: position 54,471,274 of record NC_141818.1, read on the forward strand.
TTAAATGAAAGTCGGAGGTTTTTTATCTTTATTTTTTTCTATGCTTGGTGGTGAAAATATTATATCTATTTAGATGTTTCCTTTTAATAATGTAGAGAATTGGGTTTTGCAAGAAGACATTTAGGTTCGTTCCATGGTTCACGTTTGACTTTTTGAATCCATAAATTGTATTAAACGTTATTAATATTATTGTTTTTTAATTTTATTTTTTTCCACATAGAATCAGAAAACGACACACAAAGGTATAGAGGAAACAACATGAGAGGTTATGGTTAGAGTTTGTCATGAGTCCAGCGTTCTATTCCACATACCATGCGAGTCCACTTTTCAACTGTAGGCAGTTTTTTCCGTCAATACATTTTTTCTGATTATACCACAATAGTTTAAAAACAAATGTTTGTCTTTCGTATGTACAATGTGTAAATAAATGTCCAGATAACAAACATAACTTAAATGTGGAATGTTATATTTTCAAGTACTTGATACATGCTGCCAATACTTTACAATAACAACCAATATAATGTGATCTACAGCAACAGCTTTTCAAAATCTTCCAAATTGATTGACCTGATGACAGTAGCCTTCTCTTACTTTTTGGTGAAATTAAGAATCTAATGCCATCTTTCCAACGGTCTCGCCTTTAGATTCAGGAAGATGTTGGCGATTGTTGTGTTTGTATATATATATATATATATATATATATATATATATCATAACCATTTTATATTTACTTTTGAATCTTTTTATAAGTCCGTGGCTAACAATGTGTCTGTACCTGCTTCACTTCAACCTACAATCTCTTTCTGTGGTCGACTCTGATCTTGATGCCACGATATCAAGCGCTGGCTCCGCGTCGGCAGCAAACACAGACTTCTAACAAATGTTTTGCTTTAACTTCCAGATTCAAGGCGGAGACCCGACTGGCACCGGCACAGGTGAGCTCAGCTCTTTCACCGCGTTATATAAGACTAGACTGTTGAAGTATTTATAGTTTCTTTTTTGGATGTGGGAGCCTTGTGTAAATAGCGTCTGAGCGTTGCTAAATTTACTCTGTAAAGCAAAGAACACTCTTGCACGAGCGACTCTCGTGTTCTTCTCTGCCGTCGACGGTGACGAGAAACATCAAGAAACATTTGGTGTACATTTACTTGTCGCTGCCAATTTCCTGCCTTCAACCCGGTGAAGCTTTGAGTTAACAAGCTCTTCTCTGTGACTGTGGGAGTCTTTGAACAGTAATCTCTGTCCATCAGTGGTTCAAGAGTCGAGGCCTGCAGAAGAACGACGTGTAGACGGGTCACCTGAAGAAACTTGTCATAGAGCGCTACATAGTTGAGCAGTTACTTCTGGAGCTTCTTCCCATGACCTTGACTTCTGACTGCCACTGACCCCTGCAGACTCTCACCGGATGAGATATGCAGCTTAGCTGAGAAACCGTGGGAATTTGAAGTTTGTTTTTCACCTCCACCTGCGATCTTGAACTGATCTTTTGCATTGTTGGCATATCAGGCAAAGGTCAGGTCACATGGTTTAACCAGACTTCACTCACGTTCTACTCGCCCTCATGTCGACTAATGTTTGGATTATTTTATTGGATTAGTTATAGACAAAAATGTTTGTTCATTTTAATGTAGCGACAGGAGCTCAGTTGTCTTTGTCTTCATCTTTGTCCAAAAAGACACTTAAAAACATCCAAATACTGCTCGTCTGTGACGTCGTCTTGGATTGAAGCCTCAACATGAGTAGTTGCTCTGAAAGTATAAATTCTATTTTAGCAGAAGCTAAAAGGCTAACATGCTACACAGACAGGAAAATGATTGAAATTGAAATTTTGGATGAACTTCTAAGCCTCATGGTTCATTAACAGCTGGTCTGTCGTGCTACGAGTGTATACAAGTTATTTTAAAGGGCTTTCTAATAAGTTCTATTAATGTTGAGATTGTTTGTTCACTCGAACCCTGTGTTGAGATTCATTGAATTCAGTCTGGTATGACGGGCTGTTTTTCGGCTCCTTAAAACGTCTTAAAAAGCAGCAGCAGAACTCACAAAACAATCGAGCACTTGCAGCTGGAACTCTCACAGCAGATGCGTGGAATGATGGATTGAAAAGAGGTTGGTTGTCCAAACAACCGTTGTCATGGCCGACGGCAGTACCAGGTGTAAGAAATCATGCTTGTCAATCATTTATGTGGTGGTTTTTTGTTAGTTTTTTTCAATTTGGTTGATTCTCGTGTGGGTCTTAGTGTGCGTGTGTGTGTGTGTGTGTTGTGATGTTTGACCATTTTAATCATCAGTGTGTGTCTTTGTGTACAAAACTTGCTTTTCATTGAAATATTGGAAGTTTAAGGAATGATTTTAAGCCCCACTCACTGAAAACACTTTTTCTGGAGATGAAATCTTGTTGACCATAACTACAACCACTCTGCTGTGATTGGTCAAGCATGGAGGTTTGTCACTGCGTGTCATCAATGGTCTCAACCTCCAAGGGATAAACAAAGCGTGATTACTGCTGGAGGAGTGAAGCCATTATTGCGTCATAATGGACTCTCGTAACCTCTCGTTCGTCCAGATTTCAGAGCAACTTAATAAAGTGTAAAACATGGTCATGATGAGAAGTTACTGCGTCTTGAAGAACATTCACTACATGACACCAGAGTTGATACTAGTTGATGTTTAATGACACCAGAGTTGATACTAGTTGATGTTTAATGACACCAGAGTTTATACTAGTTGATGTTTAATGACACCAGAGTTGATACTAGTTGATGTTTAATGACACCAGAGTTGATACTAGTTGATGTTCAATGACACCAGAGTTGATACTAGTTGATGTTTAATGACACCAGAGTTGATACTAGTTGATGTTCAATGACACCAGAGTTGATACTAGTTGATGTTCAATGACACCAGAGTTGATACTAGTTGATCTTGAAGAGGAAGATTCAACATTTAACTAATGGTTCACATTAGTTGGCAATTAAACTGTATCTTTATATGGTATTAACAAAAGAGTCTTAATAAATTAATGTAATTTACCTTAAGCTGTAGGAACTCTGTTATATTTACTTTTGCATCTGCATCTCTCTTAATGACCAAAGTTAAGAATAGATGTAAACAAAGTCATGTGAGACTCGTAGCTGCAGGTCTTTACGAGTCGCTCGTCCTCGACAGTAACTGAAGCAATTAACAAGAGCGACTGTATTAAAGATGTTTTCTGTTCAAGACTTCTATCAAACTCCACGTTATCGCTGCACAAAAATACACATTTATCTTGTTAATGGGCAAAAACGGTTGTCAAAACAAGACGGAACACTTGACTGCTGGACACGTGTGACTCTCTAAATGTCAAGCCACCGCGACGCTCTCTTCTTCCTCATCTCCGGTTCTAAATGGAGAGGAAACGTGTCCTGCAAACTGCTCACTGTAGCGTAAGTTTTCCTTCAAAGTTCAGCAGATCTCCAATTAATCCTGCGCAGCACAAATGCTCCAGAGAGAGAACACTTCAAACATTGACTTGTAAATGAAGTCGCAGACAGACTCACTGAACAGTGAAACACGGAGGAAAAAAATCACATTTTCCAAGAAGCCGAACCGACGTCATCACTCGTCTGTGAACAAAGACGTTCTATCAACTGTCACGTCGGGAAGAAAACATTCATTTGACGAGGAGTTTATGTTGTTCGCCTCGGTTTTAAAGCAAACTTTCATAAACTAACATGAATGATATTGTTTATGTTACTCCATTTCCTTTCCTTTACACTTCCTCTCATTGATTTCACCGAGACAATCTGAGTAGAACATCAAGAAAATGAAACTGGAAAACGTGGTAAAAACCTTCAATAAATCGAAGGAACTGCTGGTATCACAGCATCTAAAGGCAAGAAAGGATGAGAAGAGTCTCTGAAAAAAGCTGAAAGTTATCAAATAAATTCTCACCATTGTTATTTTTAAGATTTAAAAAACCCTGTTTTATTCTCATTACCTGTTTTTTAATGTAATATATATCATCTCTTATTATACAAGTTTAATATTTGGTTCATAAAAAACATAAATACATTTTCTTATTCTCTCTGCACTTATTGGTTGTTGAAAGATATGAATAGAACCTTAATATAATAAATATATTCATATTATATTACATGTATATATGTACATGTGTCAGAGTACAGATTTGAGTCCAGTAGGATCTGGAATCCTAGTACTGAACTGGGATCTGAATATTGGAATTCCAATCTGTACTGTGACATATACACACATATACTGTGTATATATATATATATATATATATATATATATTCTCTTGGCATAGAAAATATATTGAAGATTATTTAAAATGTATATTTATAAGTCTTTCACATACTCAGTAAAATCTAAAACTGTATTTTTATCCATTTCCAAGCATGATTTCTTTAAGGTCAGTAATTCTTCATCCATTAGATGAGTCACTGTTGTTCCTCCGCCTCGCTGCCTCCCAGTCCACGTTTATTTATTATTATTGTTGCTGCAGAGCAACACAAGGTTAAAATGAAAAGTTTGATGTCCAGGAACATTTTCATGAAAAACGACCATTTATTCGGACCTTCCTTCACATCCCGGTCCGAAGAGAAGTCGTGTGTTCGGAGCGTCTTCTTCGCTCGTCTTCGTCACTGGAGGTAAAATGTCAGCCAGATGATGAATTATGCAAAATGTCACAGAAGGAAACGCTACAAACACCGTGGAGCGCTCGCTGGTTCACACTCTTGACTGAAGTGAAGGAACACACCAGCTGGTGGGAACACAGGGCAGCGAGACTCCTCGGGCGTCAGAACTTCTTCTGCTCGTCAGGAGCCCATAAAACTCTCGCGGCGAGTATTCCTGTGTACTCGCCACGACTCTCGACCACGAGTCACGGACGATGATGTTCAAGGACGAGCCGGTCTTCACGTTCTCGTGGTCGCTCGTACCGATGGAAGTGATGTTTTTCTACACGACTGGAGGCTTTTTCCTCCTCATTCACCGCAGACGATTAACTTTGTAATTAGTTTAATGTCCGTCGTAACAGGACAGGAAGTCTCAACGTCGCTTTTAGCAATTGTGTATCATCGTGTGATTAAGCAGTTCAGTGGAAAAGGCGTCGCTATAGGAGGTTTTTTTTAATTGAATTAACTTTCCTTGTGTATATTTGAGTTTGTTATCCTGAAGGCATGATGTTTTGAGAAGAAGTTCATCATAGTTAACATCACTTGACATTCATAGTCTAAGGGTGTGTCCCAAATACTAACACTTAGTATTTTGAGTACCAACTAGCAGTGTGCGAAAATGTAGTGCGCCATGAGCACTCAAATGGCCAGAAAATTGAGTGTGGATGGATGAACACTTCAGTGCCGTCATCTTGGTGACGTAGATGAAGCTAAACTGAAGCTAAACTGAAGCTAAACTGAAGCTAAACTGAAGCTAAACTGAAGCTAAACTGAAGCTAAACTGAAGCTAAACTGAAGCTAAACTGAAGCTACGTCACTGACGACACGTCTTCAGAGCAGATACCGACGTAAATGTCTCGAGAAAAAACACTCATTTTACCACAAAACAACAATAATAACACAATGAAACACAACTTAAAACATGTTTTGTTTGGCAAAAGGTTCTGTTAAGTGTCAGTGATAGTGTTTCACAGACTGGTTACAATCAGCGTTAAAAAGTAGTAGAAGAAGGAGCTGTCGAGTTATTTCCTGATTCTAAAAACATATTTATTCTAAAGCTGTTAGTCGATAACTCAGCATAATTACACACATTTTAAACAAAAAGATAAAGCAAAGAAAACTATTTATCAAGCAACAGAAATGAAAATAAAAGTTTTTTTTACTGGTACATTATGTATGATGTATAGAAATGTAGGATTAGATTCAAAGATATAATTATTGAAACCGGAACTGAAGAGACTACCCAACGTAAGCAGCTGTTCTTGTGTAATAATACAATTTTAATAATAAAATAAAATAATTGTTTGATTCTGTGAGATCGTTCACAACTAAATACATCAGTTAATGAGGAACTAAGTGGTTTGTTTAGGATAAAACTATGTTCAGTCAAAACAAACTGAGTTAAAATAAACTTGTTTCTCGCCTCGTCTTCCTCTCACAGGGGGACAGTCGTTCTGGGGGACCCCCTTCAAGGACGAGTTCAAGCCCAACATGTCCCACACGGGCCGAGGGATCCTGAGCATGGCTAACTCGGGGCCCGACACCAACAAGTCCCAGTTGTAAGAATCTTTTTCGTCTTGTTAGCTGCAGGAAACATGAAGGTGGCTGATGTTTGGTGCTCGACGACTAGAGGAGACATGAGAGATGAAGTGTCGCTGCTGAAGCTTCTCTGAAATATGGTTTTTGTTTTATCAGCTTCACTTCGTGATAAAAATGTAGATATGTTGTTGATGCAGGATTTAGTTTTAACGGTTTAAGTGTATTCAGTCCATTCACAAAATAAAACGGCCTTGAACACAGAGTAGATCAGTGTGTAGCAAACTTGTTGAACTATCTTTATGCACCTTTTCTTGCTAGTTGTTATTATTTCTTGTTGGTCTTGTTTTAACCTATTTTAACAACACATTTACCGCTAATAATTTGATAATAATTTGATAATAATTTGAAGAAACCTTCAACCTGGCTTTTAAAATGATTATTATTATTTGCCAGTAGAGAAAATACTGATACATTTGAAGTAAAAAGAACGATTTATGATCTTTATGATGATATTTATGTTTTTAATTTGATTGAACGTGTGTGAAATATGAAGAATCAATCTTGTGTGATCTTGTCAATTTTGTATGTCAGTCTCTGAACTTCACGACAGATCTTGTGTAAGAGTTTTTGTCAGATGAGGTCGTTTTAACATGTGGATGATTGTGGTTTTCAGCTGCTGTGGATTATCTTAATTTAAATGAGTTTTAATTAGACCCTGAAGCCATCAGGTTCGTTCACTGAGATGAGATTAAGACGTGAGGTCTGGAGTTTTAGTGGTTTTATTTAAAACAACCTGTGATGGTCGTCACTCAAGTGACGTTTATTTAATAGATTTGATCAATTTCAGACTTAACTTCTAAAGACTTGATGCTCTGAATAGCTTTTACTCTATTGATATATGCATGTGACACTGCTGTTGCCGTAGCAACGACATCACGTCGAGTGAAAAGGTGTCGAATCATAAGATCCATTAATTTATCCAAAGTTGTTTTTTTTTACCATTATCATCCCTAATTATTCATAGAACATTCTCTTCTTGAGTTTTAGCATTTAGAGTCACTGCTGCTAATGTCCGAGTCAATGGAGTCATTTAAGATGTTACTTCGTATGATGTTTATTATTCATTATCAATTAAATCACGGCAAGAAATTAATTATTAAGTTATTCGTTTTTTATGTCGTTCATGGTGTTCTTTTTTTTTCTTCTTTTCTTTTAATACTTTTGCTGTTATGTCTGTCATCAAGTTTTTAAGTCGTTTAATTCAAGCCGAAGCTTCTGTTCGTCTTCATTTGTTCTGCTTTTAATTGTTTGTTTGTTTCACAGCTTTATAACCTTCCGCTCGTGCAACTATCTGGACAGAAAGCACACGGTGTTCGGAAGGTAAGACTTTTCTATATACGTTTAAAATGTACATCTTTTCTTCTCATCTACGTCTTCGAGGCGGTTATGTAACTCTGGAGTGTTTTTGTCTGCATCTCGTCTTCTTTCTCTTCTTCCTGTCGCTTCATCCATCTCTTCCTCTCCTGACGCTTCATCCATCTCTTCCTCTCCTGTCGCTTCATCCATCTCTTCCTCTCCTGACGCTTCATCCATCTCTTCCTCTCCTGTCGCTTCATCCATCTCTTCCTCTCCTGACGCTTCATCCATCTCTTCCTCTCCTGACGCTTCATCATCTCTTCCTCTCCTGACGCTTCATCCATCTCTTCCTCTCCTGACGCTTCATCCATCTCTTCCTCTCCTGACGCTTCATCATCTCTTCCTCTCCTGACGCTTCATCCATCTCTTCCTCTCCTGTCGCTTCATCCATCTCTTCCTCTCCTGACGCTTCATCCATCTCTTCCTCTCCTGACGCTTCATCCATCTCTTCCTCTCCTGTCGCTTCATCCATCTCTTCCTCTCCTGACGCTTCATCCATCTCTTCCTCTCCTGTCGCTTCATCCATCTCTTCCTCTCCTGTCGCTTCATCCATCTCTTCCTCTCCTGACGCTTCATCCATCTCTTCCTCTCCTGACGCTTCATCCATCTCTTCCTCTCCTGTCGCTTCATCCATCTCTTCCTCTCCTGACGCTTCATCCATCTCTTCCTCTCCTGACGCTTCATCCATCTCTTCCTCTCCTGACGCTTCATCCATCTCTTCCTCTCCTGACGCTTCATCCATCTCTTCCTCTCCTGACGCTTCATCCATCTCTTCCTCTCCTGACACTTCATCCATCTCTTACTCTCCTGACGCTTCATCCATCTCTTACTCTCCTGTCGCTTCATCCATCTCTTCCTCTCCTGACGCTTCATCCATCTCTTCCTCTCCTGACGCTTCATCCATCTCTTCCTCTCCTGTCGCTTCATCCATCTCTTCCTCTCCTGTCGCTTCATCCATCTCTTCCTCTCCTGACGCTTCATCCATCTCTTCCTCTCCTGACGCTTCATCCATCTCTTCCTCTCCTGTCGCTTCATCCATCTCTTCCTCTCCTGTCGCTTCATCCATCTCTTCCTCTCCTGACGCTTCATCCATCTCTTCCTCTCCTGACGCTTCATCCATCTCTTCCTCTCCTGTCGCTTCATCCATCTCTTCCTCTCCTGTCGCTTCATCCATCTCTTCCTCTCCTGACGCTTCATCCATCTCTTCCTCTCCTGTCGCTTCATCCATCTCTTCCTCTCCTGACGCTTCATCCATCTCTTCCTCTCCTGACGCTTCATCCATCTCTTCCTCTCCTGACGCTTCATCCATCTCTTCCTCTCCTGACGCTTCATCCATCTCTTCCTCTCCTGTCGCTTCATCCATCTCTTCCTCTCCTGTTGCTTCATCCATCTCTTCCTCTCCTGACGCTTCATCTATCTCTTCCTCTCCTGACGCTTCATCCATCTCCTCCTCTCCTGACGCTTCATCCATCTCTTCCTCTCCTGTCGCTTCATCCATCTCTTCCTCTCCTGTCGCTTCATCCATCTCTTCCTCTCCTGACGCTTCATCCATCTCTTCCTCTCCTGACGCTTCATCATCTCTTCCTCTCCTGACGCTTCATCCATCTCTTCCTCTCCTGTCGCTTCATCCATCTCTTCCTCTCCTGACGCTTCATCCATCTCTTCCTCTCCTGACGCTTCATCCATCTCTTCCTCTCCTGTCGCTTCATCCATCTCTTCCTCTCCTGACGCTTCATCCATCTCTTCCTCTCCTGTCGCTTCATCCATCTCTTCCTCTCCTGTCGCTTCATCCATCTCTTCCTCTCCTGACGCTTCATCCATCTCTTCCTCTCCTGACGCTTCATCCATCTCTTCCTCTCCTGTCGCTTCATCCATCTCTTCCTCTCCTGACGCTTCATCCATCTCTTCCTCTCCTGACGCTTCATCCATCTCTTCCTCTCCTGACGCTTCATCCATCTCTTCCTCTCCTGACGCTTCATCCATCTCTTCCTCTCCTGACGCTTCATCCATCTCTTCCTCTCCTGACGCTTCATCCATCTCTTACTCTCCTGACGCTTCATCCATCTCTTACTCTCCTGTCGCTTCATCCATCTCTTCCTCTCCTGACGCTTCATCCATCTCTTCCTCTCCTGACGCTTCATCCATCTCTTCCTCTCCTGTCGCTTCATCCATCTCTTCCTCTCCTGTCGCTTCATCCATCTCTTCCTCTCCTGACGCTTCATCCATCTCTTCCTCTCCTGACGCTTCATCCATCTCTTCCTCTCCTGTCGCTTCATCCATCTCTTCCTCTCCTGTCGCTTCATCCATCTCTTCCTCTCCTGACGCTTCATCCATCTCTTCCTCTCCTGACGCTTCATCCATCTCTTCCTCTCCTGTCGCTTCATCCATCTCTTCCTCTCCTGTCGCTTCATCCATCTCTTCCTCTCCTGACGCTTCATCCATCTCTTCCTCTCCTGTCGCTTCATCCATCTCTTCCTCTCCTGACGCTTCATCCATCTCTTCCTCTCCTGTCGCTTCATCCATCTCTTCCTCTCCTGACGCTTCATCCATCTCTTCCTCTCCTGACGCTTCATCCATCTCTTCCTCTCCTGACGCTTCATCCATCTCTTCCTCTCCTGTCGCTTCATCCATCTCTTCCTCTCCTGTTGCTTCATCCATCTCTTCCTCTCCTGACGCTTCATCTATCTCTTCCTCTCCTGACGCTTCATCCATCTCCTCCTCTCCTGACGCTTCATCCATCTCTTCCTCTCCTGTCGCTTCATCCATCTCTTCCTCTCCTGACGCTTCATCCATCTCTTCCTCTCCTGTCGCTTCATCCATCTCTTCCTCTCCTGACGCTTCATCCATCTCTTCCTCTCCTGTCGCTTCATCCATCTCTTCCTCTCCTGTCGCTCCATCCATCTCTTCCTCTCCTGACGCTTCATCCATCTCTTCCTCTCCTGACGCTTCATCCATCTCTTCCTCTCCTGACGCTTCATCCATCTCTTTTCTTCTCCTGTCGCTTCATCCATCTCTTCCTCTCCTGTTGCTTCATCCATCTCTTCCTCTCCTGACGCTTCATCCATCTCTTCCTCTCCTGACGCTTCATCCATCTCCTCCTCTCCTGACGCTTCATCCATCTCTTCCTCTCCTGTCGCTTCATCCATCTCTTCCTCTCCTGACGCTTCATCCATCTCTTCCTCTCCTGTCGCTTCATCCATCTCTTCCTCTCCTGACGCTTCATCCATCTCTTCCTCTCCTGTCGCTTCATCCATCTCTTCCTCTCCTGTCGCTCCATCCATCTCTTCCTCTCCTGACGCTTCATCCATCTCTTCCTCTCCTGACGCTTCATCCATCTCTTCCTCTCCTGACGCTTCATCCATCTCTTTTCTTCTCCTGTCGCTTCATCCATCTCTTCCTCTCCTGACGCTTCATCCATCTCTTCCTCTCCTGACGCTTCATCCATCTCTTCCTCTCCTGACGCTTCATCCATCTCTTCCTCTCCTGACGCTTCATCCATCTCTTCCTCTCCTGACGCTTCATCCATCTCTTACTCTCCTGACGCTTCATCCATCTCTTACTCTCCTGTCGCTTCATCCATCTCTTCCTCTCCTGACGCTTCATCCATCTCTTCCTCTCCTGACGCTTCATCCATCTCTTCCTCTCCTGTCGCTTCATCCATCTCTTCCTCTCCTGTCGCTTCATCCATCTCTTCCTCTCCTGACGCTTCATCCATCTCTTCCTCTCCTGTCGCTTCATCCATCTCTTCCTCTCCTGTCGCTTCATCCATCTCTTCCTCTCCTGTCGCTTCATCCATCTCTTCCTCTCCTGACGCTTCATCCATCTCTTCCTCTCCTGACGCTTCATCCATCTCTTCCTCTCCTGTCGCTTCATCCATCTCTTCCTCTCCTGTCGCTTCATCCATCTCTTCCTCTCCTGACGCTTCATCCATCTCTTCCTCTCCTGTCGCTTCATCCATCTCTTCCTCTCCTGACGCTTCATCCATCTCTTCCTCTCCTGTCGCTTCATCCATCTCTTCCTCTCCTGACGCTTCATCCATCTCTTCCTCTCCTGACGCTTCATCCATCTCTTCCTCTCCTGACGCTTCATCCATCTCTTCCTCTCCTGTCGCTTCATCCATCTCTTCCTCTCCTGTTGCTTCATCCATCTCTTCCTCTCCTGACGCTTCATCTATCTCTTCCTCTCCTGACGCTTCATCCATCTCCTCCTCTCCTGACGCTTCATCCATCTCTTCCTCTCCTGTCGCTTCATCCATCTCTTCCTCTCCTGACGCTTCATCCATCTCTTCCTCTCCTGTCGCTTCATCCATCTCTTCCTCTCCTGACGCTTCATCCATCTCTTCCTCTCCTGTCGCTTCATCCATCTCTTCCTCTCCTGTCGCTCCATCCATCTCTTCCTCTCCTGACGCTTCATCCATCTCTTCCTCTCCTGACGCTTCATCCATCTCTTCCTCTCCTGACGCTTCATCCATCTCTTTTCTTCTCCTGTCGCTTCATCCATCTCTTCCTCTCCTGTTGCTTCATCCATCTCTTCCTCTCCTGACGCTTCATCCATCTCTTCCTCTCCTGACGCTTCATCCATCTCCTCCTCTCCTGACGCTTCATCCATCTCTTCCTCTCCTGTCGCTTCATCCATCTCTTCCTCTCCTGACGCTTCATCCATCTCTTCCTCTCCTGTCGCTTCATCCATCTCTTCCTCTCCTGACGCTTCATCCATCTCTTCCTCTCCTGTCGCTTCATCCATCTCTTCCTCTCCTGTCGCTCCATCCATCTCTTCCTCTCCTGACGCTTCATCCATCTCTTCCTCTCCTGACGCTTCATCCATCTCTTCCTCTCCTGACGCTTCATCCATCTCTTTTCTTCTCCTGTCGCTTCATCCATCTCTTCCTCTCCTGACGCTTCATCCATCTCTTCCTCTCCTGACGCTTCATCCATCTCTTCCTCTCCTGACGCTTCATCCATCTCTTCCTCTCCTGACGCTTCATCCATCTCTTCCTCTCCTGACGCTTCATCCATCTCTTCCTCTCCTGACGCTTCATCCATCTCTTCTTCCTGTCGCTCCATCCATCTCTTCCTCTCCTGACGCTTCATCCATCTCTTCCTCTCCTGACGCTTCATCCATCTCTTCCTCTCCTGTCGCTTCATCCATCTCTTTTCTTCTCCTGTCGCTTCATCCATCTCTTCCTCTCCTGACGCTTCATCCATCTCTTCCTCTCCTGTCGCTTCATCCATCTCTTCCTCTCCTGTCGCTTCATCCATCTCTTCCTCTCCTGACGCTTCATCCATCTCTTCCTCTCCTGACGCTTCATCCATCTCTTTTCTTCTCCTGTCGCTTCATCCATCTCTTCCTCTCCTGACGCTTCATCCATCTCTTCCTCTCCTGACGCTTCATCCATCTCTTCCTCTCCTGACGCTTCATCCATCTCTTCCTCTCCTGACGCTTCATCCATCTCTTCCTCTCCTGTCGCTTCATCCATCTCTTCCTCTCCTGTCGCTTCATCCATCTCTTCCTCTCCTGTCGCTTCATCCATCTCTTCCTCTCCTGACGCTTCATCCATCTCTTCCTCTCCTGTCGCTTCATCCATCTCTTCCTCTCCTGTCGCTTCATCCATCTCTTCCTCTCCTGTCGCTTCATCCATCTCTTCCTCTCCTGTCGCTTCATCCATCTCTTCCTCTCCTGACGCTTCATCCATCTCTTCCTCTCCTGACGCTTCATCCATCTCTTCCTCTCCTGTCGCTTCATCCATCTCTTCCTCTCCTGTCGCTTCATCCATCTCTTCCTCTCCTGACGCTTCATCCATCTCTTCCTCTCCTGTCGCTTCATCCATCTCTTCCTCTCCTGTCGCTTCATCCATCTCTTCCTCTCCTGACGCTTCATCCATCTCTTCCTCTCCTGACGCTTCATCCATCTCTTCTTCCTGTCGCTCCATCCATCTCTTCCTCTCCTGACGCTTCATCCATCTCTTCCTCTCCTGACGCTTCATCCATCTCTTCCTCTCCTGTCGCTTCATCCATCTCTTCCTCTCCTGACGCTTCATCCATCTCTTCCTCTCCTGTCGCTTCATCCATCTCTTCCTCTCCTGTCGCTTCATCCATCTCTTCCTCTCCTGACGCTTCATCCATCTCTTCCTCTCCTGACGCTTCATCCATCTCTTCTCTCCTGTCGCTCCATCCATCTCTTCCTCTCCTGACGCTTCATCCATCTCTTCCTCTCCTGACGCTTCATCCATCTCTTCCTCTCCTGACGCTTCATCCATCTCTTCCTCTCCTGACGCTTCATCCATCTCTTCTTCCTGTCGCTCCATCCATCTCTTCCTCTCCTGACGCTTCATCCATCTCTTCCTCTCCTGTCGCTTCATCCATCTCTTCCTCTCCTGTCGCTTCATCCATCTCTTCCTCTCCTGACGCTTCATCCATCTCTTCCTCTCCTGACGCTTCATCCATCTCTTCTTCCTGTCGCTCCATCCATCTCTTCCTCTCCTGACGCTTCATCCATCTCTTCCTCTCCTGACGCTTCATCCATCTCTTCCTCTCCTGTCGCTTCATCCATCTCTTCCTCTCCTGACGCTTCATCCATCTCTTCCTCTCCTGTCGCTCCATCCATCTCTTCCTCTCCTGTCGCTTCATCCATCTCTTCCTCTCCTGACGCTTCATCCATCTCTTCCTCTCCTGACGCTTCTTCCTCTCGTGTCGCTTCATCCATCTCTTCCTCTCCTGTCGCTTCATCCATCTCTTCCTCTCCTGTCGCTTCATCCATCTCTTCCTCTCCTGTCGCTTCATCCATCTCTTCCTCTCCTGTCGCTTCATCCATCTCTTCCTCTCCTGACGCTTCATCCATCTCTTCCTCTCCTGACGCTTCATCCATCTCTTCCTCTCCTGACGCTTCATCCATCTCTTCCTCTCCTGACGCTTCATCCATCTCTTCCTCTCCTGTTGCTTCATCCATCTCTTCCTCTCCTGACGCTTCATCTATCTCTTCCTCTCCTGACGCTTCATCCATCTCTTCCTCTCCTGACGCTTCATCCATCTCTTCCTCTCCTGTCGCTTCATCCATCTCTTCCTCTCCTGTCGCTTCATCCATCTCTTCCTCTCCTGACGCTTCATCCATCTCTTCCTCTCCTGTCGCTTCATCCATCTCTTCCTCTCCTGACGCTTCATCCATCTCTTCCTCTCCTGTCGCTTCATCCATCTCTTCCTCTCCTGTCGCTCCATCCATCTCTTCCTCTCCTGACGCTTCATCCATCTCTTCCTCTCCTGTCGCTTCATCCATCTCTTCCTCTCCTGACGCTTCATCCATCTCTTCCTCTCCTGTCGCTTCATCCATCTCTTCCTCTCCTGACGCTTCATCCATCTCTTCCTCTCCTGACGCTTCATCCATCTCTTCCTCTCCTGACGCTTAATCGATCTCTTCCTCTCCTGACGCTTCATCCATCTCTTCCTCTCCTGACGCTTCATCCATCTCTTCCTCTCCTGTCGCTTCATCCATCTCTTCCTCTCCTGACGCTTCATCCATCTCTTCCTCTCCTGACGCTTCATCCATCTCTTCCTCTCCTGTCGCTCCATCCATCTCTTCCTCTCCTGACGCTTCATCCATCTCTTCCTCTCCTGTCGCTCCATCCATCTCTTCCTCTCCTGTCGCTTCATCCATCTCTTCCTCTCCTGACGCTTCATCCATCTCTTCCTCTCCTGACGCTTCATCCATCTCTTCCTCTCCTGACGCTTCATCCATCTCTTCCTCTCCTGACGCTTCATCCATCTCTTCCTCTCCTGACGCTTCATCCATCTCTTCCTCTCCTGACGCTTCATCCATCTCTTCCTCTCCTGTCGCTTCATCCATCTCTTCCTCTCCTGACGCTTCATCCATCTCTTCCTCTCCTGACGCTTCATCCATCTCTTCCTCTCCTGACGCTTCATCCATCTCTTCCTCTCCTGTCGCTCCATCCATCTCTTCCTCTCCTGTCGCTTCATCCATCTCTTCCTCTCCTGACGCTTCATCCATCTCTTCCTCTCCTGACGCTTCATCCATCTCTTCCTCTCCTGTCGCTTCATCCATCTCTTCCTCTCCTGTCGCTTCATCCATCTCTTCCTCTCCTGACGCTTCATCCATCTCTTCCTCTCCTGTCGCTTCATCCATCTCTTCCTCTCCTGTCGCTTCATCCATCTCTTCCTCTCCTGTCGCTTCATCCATCTCTTCCTCTCCTGACGCTTCATCCATCTCTTCCTCTCCTGTCGCTTCATCCATCTCTTCCTCTCCTGACGCTTCATCCATCTCTTCCTCTCCTGTCGCTTCATCCATCTCTTCCTCTCCTGTCGCTTCATCCATCTCTTCCTCTCCTGACGCTTCATCCATCTCTTCCTCTCCTGTCGCTTCATCCATCTCTTCCTCTCCTGTCGCTTCATCCATCTCTTCCTCTCCTGACGCTTCATCCATCTCTTCCTCTCCTGACGCTTCATCCATCTCTTCCTCTCCTGACGCTTCATCCATCTCTTCCTCTCCTGTCGCTTCATCCATCTCTTCCTCTCCTGACGCTTCATCCATCTCTTCCTCTCCTGACGCTTCATCCATCTCTTCCTCTCCTGACGCTTCATCCATCTCTTCCTCTCCTGACGCTTCATCCATCTCTTCCTCTCCTGACGCTTAATCGATCTCTTCCTCTCCTGACGCTTCATCCATCTCTTCCTCTCCTGACGCTTCATCCATCTCTTCCTCTCCTGTCGCTTCATCCATCTCTTCCTCTCCTGACGCTTCATCCATCTCTTCCTCTCCTGACGCTTCATCCATCTCTTCCTCTCCTGTCGCTCCATCCATCTCTTCCTCTCCTGACGCTTCATCCATCTCTTCCTCTCCTGTCGCTCCATCCATCTCTTCCTCTCCTGACGCTTCATCCATCTCTTCCTCTCCTGTCGCTTCATCCATCTCTTCCTCTCCTGACGCTTCATCCATCTCTTCCTCTCCTGACGCTTCATCCATCTCTTCCTCTCCTGTCGCTCCATCCATCTCTTCCTCTCCTGTCGCTTCATCCATCTCTTCCTCTCCTGACGCTTCATCCATCTCTTCCTCTCCTGACGCTTCATCCATCTCTTCCTCTCCTGTCGCTTCATCCATCTCTTCCTCTCCTGTCGCTTCATCCATCTCTTCCTCTCCTGACGCTTCATCCATCTCTTCCTCTCCTGTCGCTTCATCCATCTCTTCCTCTCCTGTCGCTTCATCCATCTCTTCCTCTCCTGTCGCTTCATCCATCTCTTCCTCTCCTGACGCTTCATCCATCTCTTCCTCTCCTGTCGCTTCATCCATCTCTTCCTCTCCTGACGCTTCATCCATCTCTTCCTCTCCTGTCGCTTCATCCATCTCTTCCTCTCCTGTCGCTTCATCCATCTCTTCCTCTCCTGACGCTTCATCCATCTCTTCCTCTCCTGTCGCTTCATCCATCTCTTCCTCTCCTGTCGCTTCATCCATCTCTTCCTCTCCTGACGCTTCATCCATCTCTTCCTCTCCTGACGCTTCATCCATCTCTTCCTCTCCTGACGCTTCATCCATCTCTTCCTCTCCTGTCGCTTCATCCATCTCTTCCTCTCCTGACGCTTCATCCATCTCTTCCTCTCCTGACGCTTCATCCATCTCTTCCTCTCGTCCTCCTGCATTTCTCTGAGCCGTTGTTTTGTTCTCCGACACGTCGAGAGACTGTAACTACAGAACAAAGAGCTGAAAAATTCAGTAGACGCCGGCGTCTGACCTGCTGGATTCTCCTCATCTTGTTCAGCCGAGCGTGACGTCGGCTTTACTTTGGAAAAAGGCAACTAAAAATACCCAAAGCTGCTTTTGAAAAGGGAGTGTTTCCGATGGTCGTCTCTGTGAAAAATGTTTGCCGTTTTGAGTCGTTACTCTGATGGTTTTTAGTCCAGAGAGTCTGACGAGTTCATCTTCATTCCTGAGGGATGTTTTAGTCGAATCACAGCACTTTCTAAAATGTCCGCAGGTGTTTTTAGAATGTTCCCTTGTTTTCCACACAGTTTGAAATATTCCTGTCAAGTAAATCAATATCTGATCAATCGTCACTAAATTAAAAACTTTTCATATCTGTCCATGTTTAATCAAATGCATCCTCCAGTTGTATGTAAACGAGTTTTAAAATCACACATTTAGACAGTTGTGGTCTTTAAACAAGTTACTTGTATATGAAAATGATAAATTAAATAAACCATTAGTAAAGAAACCTTCTTTCTCAGAGTCGTTGGAGGGTTTGAGGCGCTGACGGCGATGGAGCAGGTGGAGAGCGATCCTAAAACTGACAAACCAAAGGTATGACGAGCGGATTCGTGTGTTTTTGTGGTAGATCGTTGAAAACAAATGAACCGAGAATTGACTCGTTTCTCCAATGTTTACTGAACCAGATGCTGTTTCTGATTTGCTGCTTGTACTCGTGAGAATAAGTCGTTTATTCTTGTTTACCTTGATCTTAAGTGTAACTATTTGATAGAAAGTTTGGCTTTAAAAATATATATATATATTTCAATGATTAGAGTTGATTGTTCATTCTCACAGGAGTTCATAACACGTATACAATACTAATAAATAACTATAAACTCTTTATTAGGGGAACTAAGTCAAGTTTCTATTTTGGATTTATTAGTGATTTTTAAAAAGTCCAGACAATTGTTTATGTTGTTATATTTAGAGCATTAGAGTCGTTTTTAATTGAATAAAAACTTCATACAAGTTTGTTTTATGTTCAACATTCACAGCTTGTGTTAAATGTTGCTACAGCGTCTCGTCTAAATGTTCGGGTACAGAAAACATTGAAGGGGTCACAGGTCACGGACTTTAAAGGTCCATTTGTAAACTTTAAAATTCTGACTCAAATATGCTGAAGCTTTGGACCAAAAATGTTTTATTATTGTACGTCAAGATGAGTTGATTCAGCAGCTCGACCAATGACCATCCAATCACTGAAGAATCACTTTTCACGTTCTTTATGCCGAGACACGTTTTTAAATCCACGCGTGCGGCGTCTAAAGGTCAGGAGAGGTCACGAGAGGTCACGAGGAGCTCCCGGCGAAGGTAACCAGTCTTGAGTCTTAATAAACACACGAGCTCCACACGGAGAAGAAAGTAAACAAAGCTGTTCCCAGAAGATGATCTTTAAACACACTCGAGTAAACGCCACAGTCCAGGAACTCCAAATGTAAACATGGCTCGAGCACCAGAGGATAAAATCACCAGAAATAAACCTTTGTCTGTCCTTGCAGTCGGAGATCAAGCTTCTGAACGCCAGCGTGTTCGTGGATCCGTACGAGGAGGCGGACGCCAAGGTGAGGCTGCGGTTCGTTTGAGACGAGGAGCAGATACTATGGATGTCAACAAGTCTAAGAAGATGAAAACTGATGTTAGAGACATTTGTTTGGAAATGAACACTAAGATATTTATGCTAAAAGACGACCTCGTCATACTTCCTGTCAGAGAAGGTTTGCTGAATATATATTCGTCGTTGAACCATCTTGTGATGGAGTCGGACAGCACCGATCGACGGCTCTGATTGGACGACGCGTGACTTTCAGATCGCAGTGGAACGAGAGAAGGAGCTGCAGAAGCAGGAGGAGGAGAGGCTGATGTTCAGCGCCCCGCCCAAGAAGGTGGATCTGACCCCCAAGGCCTTCAAGGCGGGAGTCGGGAAGTACATCAACCCGAGCACCAGGTGAGGAGGCGAGAACGTCTGCTTCTGAGGGAACGAGTTCACATCTTCTTGATCTGTAGAGTCAGACTCCGATTCAAATGAAACGAACTAGTGTTGTAAGTTCAACACAAACAGGAAGTGTTACGTGAAAATACGGTGTTTCGTTTATTACAAGGATTCCTTTTGAAAATCTCGCGATAAACACTCGTTTGATTTAAGAAAGTTATTTATTAAACTTGCAAACGTTGCATATAAGTTGAAATCCCTCTGAACAACCCTCTCAGTAACGGTGACCTGAACATATCACATAATACTTTGCCGCCCAGCCGTCGTTTTATTTTAACGGCAGAAAAACTGAACTCTGGGTCAAAAGTGATCATTTGTTTCTCATCAACGTCACAATTCAGTTAAGTAAGTAAAGGTTATATGTAAAGATCTTTCTAGACCAGGGTCACAAAGCGCTTCAACAAACAAAAACAATACACAGTTAAAATATATACTTTAAAAGATCAACACAGAGACGAACACAAGAGTCTCAGAGAATCAAGGAAAAGCTAAAATAAAAGTGTCTTGAGATGTTTCTTGAAGGAAACATGTAAGTCTGGATCAGATCATGAAGGTCTGACCATGAATAGATCTGAAAGTAAGAACCAGAATTTTAAAATGATCCTGAAAGAAACTGGCAGCCAGTGAAGAGTTTGAAGGAGAAATGTGAGTTCTTCTACTAGAGCGGCTCAGAAGAGTTTTGTATGAACTGCAGGCGAGACGATCCTTCTTGTTTAGACACTAAATAAACTGATACAATAGTGTAAACGACACGAACACATGGATTATAAGATCCAGATGTAAGTTGAACAACAACACTTTGAAAAAGCTTCTTAAGTTCTGATCGATCTCAGGCGTTATTAGACACTTAAGATGTGTATTAAACTAAGACGTATAAGATCATGTTCAGTCATTTAAATCCCGACTCTGGATTAATCTCAGCTGCAGACGTCGAAAATGTCATTGAGTTCAAGTTCTCTTCCCGTTTTTCAAGACTTTTGTTTCCAAACAAGGCTCTGGATCTGGACGGTTGTTCTGATGATTAAATGAGCAGAACGACCACAAAAGACTGCAGTCGTATCGATCCACGGCTCCGGACTCACCGAGGCTGGTTCTGTTCACTCTTGTCGTTCTGGGCTTTATTTATGATCATTTTATTATTATTTAATTTATTTATGATCATTTTATTATTATTTAATTTATTTATGATCATTTTATTATTATTTAATTTATTTATGATCATTTTATTAGTATTTAATTTATTTATGATCATTTTATTATTATTTAATTTATTTATGATCATTTTATTAGTATTTAATTTATTTATGATCATTTTATTATTAGTATTTAATTTATTTATGATCATTTTATTATTAGTATTTAATTTATTTATGATCATTTTATTATTAGTATTTAATTTATTTATGATCATTTTATTATTAGTATTTAATTTATTTATGATCATTTTATTAGTATTTAATTTATTTATGATCATTTTATTAGTATTTAATTTATTTATGATCATTTTATTATTATTTAATTTATTTATGATCATTTTATTATTAGTATTTAATTTATTTATGATCATTTTATTATTAGTATTTAATTTATTTATGATCATTTTATTATTAGTATTTAATTTATTTATGATCATTTTATTAGTATTTAATTTATTTATGATCATTTTATTAGTATTTAGTTTATTTATGATCATTTTATTATTAGTATTTAATTTATTTATGATCATTTTATTATTAGTATTTAATTTATTTATGATCATTTTATTATTAGTATTTAATTTATTTATGATCATTTTATTAGTATTTAATTTATTTATGGTAATTTTATTAGTATTTAGTTTATTTATGATCATTTTATTATTATTATTTAATTTATGATCATTTTATTATTAGTATTTAATTTATTTATGATCATTTTATTATTAGTATTTAATTTATTTATGGTAATTTTATTAGTATTTAATTTATTTATGATCATTTTATTATTATTATTAAATTTATTTATGATCATTTTATTAGTATTTAATTTATTTATGATCATTTTATTAGTATTTAGTTTATTTATGATCATTTTATTATTAGTATTTAATTTATTTATGATCATTTTATTATTAGTATTTAATTTATTTATGATCATTTTATTATTAGTATTTAATTTATTTATGATCATTTTATTAGTATTTAATTTATTTATGGTAATTTTATTAGTATTTAGTTTATTTATGATCATTTTATTATTATTATTTAATTTATGATCATTTTATTATTAGTATTTAATTTATTTATGGTAATTTTATTATTATTTAATTTATTTATGGTAATTTTATTAGTATTTAATTTATTTATGATCCGTCAGAAGCTCTTCTCACATCCAACGAGGATTTATTTATGTTTTCTGATTCAACTGGTCGTCGCTTCTCAGTCCGAGTCGTTTCAGTTCGACGACACAAATGTCAATCAAAGTCAAGTCCTTCGTTAAACTCAAGTTATTCATTACAAAAATATTTCCTTTATCGCCGTGGTTACGAAACCCAGACAAAACCGATTGAATTGATCACTTGTTTAATTTACTAAACATTGATTTGAATTTTGCAAGCATTGCATACAAGACACGTCTCTCTCAACATCACTCTCAGAGCTGCACGCTCCCAAAATGCTTTGCCGCCCAGCCGACCAATCACAGGTGGATAACCACAGTGCTGGGTATCAAACTGATACCATTACCTTCACTTTGATACCAGTTTCTGAACCATACTTGTTTTTCCGATACAAGTTTAACCTCCATGTTTTCTCTGGGTCAAGGTGACCCAAAGGGCCGCAAAACAAACAATGTTTTTATTAAAGCCAGAGAAATTGTTCACCTTGACCCTTAGATAACACAATGGATACCTCAAACACATTTGTTTAAGGCCATCGGGTCACGTTGACCCTGAGAACACAAGTATTAATCAGTTTAATCGTAACAAAAATAAAATAAAAAAACATGGTACAGATCTTAGTGTCACTTTCAAGACACAAAAAATAAGTGTAAACAACGATTTGAATTCTTATGAAGAAAATCTGACAAATTCAAGTTTTGATCAAGGGTTTGATTCTCGGTACTACGGAAGTATTTGCTCGGTGCCACAGAAGAACTGAAGTTCGAACCCAAACCATAATCACCAGAGTTTAAATACAGTATTGTATCGACCAATCAGCCGTCAGTAAAGAGAGCAGTGTATCATGGGAGTTCACTGTTCTGTGGCACCATGAGTGAGGAATCTTTCAAATACATGTTTGTAACAGTGAGAGATGAAGATGATGTTTGTTGTGATTGTTTGTTACATTTCTTCTTCTTCTTCTCCTCCAGTAAACGTCCAGTCGCAGTGGACAGTGGACCCTCGACCAGTAGCTCCGCCCCCAAGAAGGCCAAAGGAAAGTCCAACTTCGGAGACTTCAGTTCGTGGTAGAAACTTTAATCAGCGTCTTTTTATCTTTTCTTTTCACATGATTACAATAAAAACTATTTTCTACCAAAGATCTGCGAGGGTTTGATTGACGGGTTGATGTTTGGAGTCAAAGGTTACGACCCCATGACCTTCTCTGATGTGTGTCAGTGTAGCATCAATATTGTGTTTTATTCAACTTTAAATGTTTATTTTAGAATCAAAACTAAGTTAAAATTCTATCATTTGATATTGAAATGTAGATTTAAGTTTTATTGAGTCATTTTATTTAAGAAAAATAATAGATCAGGAAATGAATCATTTATCCATAACTCTTCCTTCCTCTTTCTTCCTCTTTCTTCCTCTTTCTTCCTCTTCCTGCCTCTTCTTCTCACTTCCTCTTTCTTCCCTTTCCTTCCTCTTCCTTCCTCTTCCTGCCTCTTCTTCTCACTTCCTCTTTCTTCCCTTTCCTTCCTCTTCCTTCCTCTTCCTGCCTCTTCCCCTCACTTCCTCTTTCTTCCTCTTCCTTCCTCTTCCTTCCTCTTCCTGCCTCTTCTTCTCACTTCCTCTTTCTTCCCTTTCCTTCCCCTCACTTCCTCTTTCTTCCTCTTCCTTCCTCTTTCTTCCTCTTCCTGCCTCTTCTTCTCACTTCCTCTTTCTTCCCTTTCCTTCCCCTCACTTCCTCTTTCTTCCTCTTCCTTCCTCTTTCTTCCTCTTCCTGCCTCTTTCTTCCTCTCACTTCTTCTCACTTCCTCTCTCTTCCTCTCACTTCCTCTTCCTGCCTTTCTGCCTCTTCCTTCCTCTCACTTCCTCTTTCTTCCCTTTCCTTCCCCTCACTTCCTCTTTCTCCCTCTTCCTTCCTCTCACTTCCTCTTCCTGCCTTTCTGCCTCTTCCTTCCTCTCACTTCCTCTTTCTTCCCTTTCCTTCCTCTCACTTCCTCTTTCTTCCTCTTCCTTCCTCTCACTTCCTCTTTCTTCCTCTTCCTTCCTCTCACTTCTTCTCACTTCCTCTCTCTCCCTCTTCCTTCCTCTCACTTCCTCTTCCTGCCTCTTCCTGCCTTTCTCCCTCTTCCTTCCTCTCTCTTCCTCTTCCTTTATCTCACTTCCTCTCCCTGCCTTTCTCCCTCTTCCTTCCTCTCACTTCCTCTTCTTGCCTCTTCCTGCCTTTCTGCCTCTTCCTTCCTCTCACTTCCTCTTTCTTCCCTTTCCTTCCCCTCACTTCCTCTTTCTTCCTCTTCCTTCCTCTCACTTCCTCTCACTTCCTCTCTCTTCCTCTCTCTTCCTCTTCCTTTCTCTCACTTCCTCTTCCTTCCTCTCACTTCCTCTTTCTGCCTCTCACTTCCTCTCTCTTCCTCTTCCTTTCTCTCACTTCCTCTTTCTTCCTCTTCCTTCCTCTCACTTCTTCTCACTTCCTCTTTCTGCCTCTCACTTCCTCTTCCTTCCTCTTCCTTCCTCTCACTTCCTCTTCCTTCACTCTGAGTTCAAGAGTTCCATCTCGACTGAAGGTTTTAATGTGAATCATTCATCAGTTCAGTCCAGAGAGAGAGAGAAAAGATGGAGAGAAAAGATGGAGAGAAGATACAGGAACATGAGTCACTTCACTCTGTGAAACTCGATCCACATCATTGATAACGTTTGACGTCACGATCAGAGAATCAAACGATGATGTCATTGAAGTTCAAAAGAGAAATAATTCATATTATAGATATATTTATATACTTATATATTTATATTTTTATATATTTATAAAACTCCAAATGAGTTTCGCTACAGTCAACAGAAATACTGAGGTTCTGACAGACGAGGTTTGATTGACAGCTGGTGGCGTCAGCAGAACATCTCAGAACATCTTCCACTTCAGACCCGATGACATCACCAGCCTCGGCTCTCATTGGACGAACCGCCCGTCAATCATCCCAACACTGTCTGCACCTGCTGACTGGAGGCAGATGCAGTAACCATGGCGACAGAGGATGCTGAGCGTGAGTGGGCGAGACTGAAGATGACATCATCGGAGGAACAACAACAAGCTGCTGGATCAGTGATGACAACACTTGACTTCACACAACACTACACAAGGTTCTGAGTGTGAGTCTGGTGTGAGTCTTTATGAACACATGACGCACAAAACTCTAAAGAAGAACATTTGATGCATTATTGTTATGTTCTTTCCAGAAACACAACAGACACACAACAGTGACACAACAGTGACACAAAACAACACAGCATAGACAAGACTACACAACATAGACAACAAATACACAAACCGACAATAACAACACAGCATAGACACAACGTAAACGAGACAACAACATAAACAACACAAGATACACAACAGAAACAACAACCTAGACAACACGACATAGACACAACAGAAACAACACAAATAGACACAACAGAAACAACACAACATAGACAACAAAACATGGACACAACTGAAACAACACAACATAGACAACAAAACATGGACACAACTGAAACAACACAACATAGACAACAGAAACAACACAACATAGACAACAGAAACAACACAACACAGACAACAGAAACAACACAACATAGACAACAGAAACAACACAACATAGACAACAGAAACAACACAACATAGACAGCAGAAACAACACAACATAGACAACAGAAACAACACAACATAGACAGCAGAAACAACACAACATAGACAACAGAAACAACACAACATAGACAGCAGAAACAACACAACATAGACAACAGAAACAACACAACATAGACAACAGAAACAACACAACATAGACAACAGAAACAACACAACATAGACAGCAGAAACAACACAACATAGACAACTGAAACAACACAACATAGACAGCAGAAACAACACAACATAGACAACAGAAACAACACAACATAGACAACAGAAACAACACAACATAGACAGCAGAAACAACACAACATAGACAACTGAAACAACACAACATAGACAACAGAAACAACACAACATAGACAACAGAAACAACACAACATAGACAGCAGAAACAACACAACATAGACAACAGAAACAACACAACATAGACAGCAGAAACAACACAACATAGACAACAGAAACAACACAACATAGACAACAGAAACAACACAACACAGACAACAGAAACAACACAACATAGACACAACAGAAACAACGCAGACACACACAACTCAAGTCTTATTAAAAGTGTCAAATAACCAGTTATGACAAGTTTTAATCATAATTGAGTGTTTCTAAAATAAAACAATTCAATTTTGTATTTCATTTACAATTATGATGAACAAAGTCACAGCGTTTGTTCATTTTTGTGTCGCAACTAAACTTTTGGCCAACCGACGGCAGCAGTCATTAAGTCCTTCACAGCTAAAGCAACAATGAAATCCAGGTGATGACTGAGGACGAGAGGATACAGTGAGTCCAGCAGCTTTTAAAGCTGATGTTTGGACATATTTTGGTTTGAAAACAAATGAAAGTAGTTACGACTTCAAGAGTCATGTGTTCTGTAAATACTACAACACCAGAGTCAAGTACTGGACAATACTACACATATATACTTGTTACTACACTATCACTACACCAGAGTCAAGTACTGGACAATACTACACATATATACTAGTTACTACACTATCACAACACCAGAGTCAAGTACTGGACAATAGTACACATATATACTTGTTACTACACTATCACAACACCAGAGTCAAGTACTGGACAATACTACACATATATACTTGTTACTACACTATCACAACATCAGAGTCAAGTACTGGACAATACTACACATATATACTTGTTACTACACTATCACTACACCAGAGTCAAGTACTGGTCAATACTACACATATATACTTGTTACTACACTATCACAACACCAGAGTCAAGTACTGGACAATACTACACATATATACTTGTTACTACACTATCACAACACCAGAGTCAAGTACTGGACAATACTACACATATATACTTGTTACTACACTATCACTACACCAGAGTCAAGTACTGGACAATACTACACATATATACTAGTTACTACACTATCACAACACCAGAGTCAAGTACTGGACAATAGTACACATATATACTTGTTACTACACTATCACAACACCAGAGTCAAGTACTGGACAATACTACACATATATACTTGTTACTACACTATCACAACATCAGAGTCAAGTACTGGACAATACTACACATATATACTTGTTACTACACTATCACTACACCAGAGTCAAGTACTGGTCAATACTACACATATATACTTGTTACTACACTATCACTACACCAGAGTCAAGTACTGGTCAATACTACACATATATACTTGTTACTACACTATCACAACACCAGAGTCAAGTACTGGACAATACTACACATATATACTTGTTACTACACTATCACAACACCAGAGTCAAGTACTGGACAATACTAAACATATATACTTGTTACTACACTATCACTACACCAGAGTCAAGTACTGGTCAATACTACACATATATACTTGTTACTACACTATCACTACACCAGAGTCAAGTACTGGTCAATACTACACATATATACTTGTTACTACACTATCACAACACCAGAGTCAAGTACTGGACAATACTACACATATATACTTGTTACTATACTATCACAACACCAGAGTCAAGTACTGGACAATACTACACATATGTACTTGTTACTACACTATCACAACACCAGAGTCAAGTACTGGACAATACTACACATATATACTTGTTACTACACTATCACAACACCAGAGTCAAGTACTGGACAATACTACACATATATACTTGTTACTACACTATCACAACACCAGAGTCAAGTACTGGACAATACTACACATATATACTTGTTACTACACTATCACAACACCAGAGTCAAGTACTGGACAATACTACACATATATACTTGTTACTACACTATCACAACACCAGAGTCAAGTACTGGACAATACTACACATATATACTTGTTACTACACTATCACAACACTAGAGTCAAGTACTGGACAATACTACACATATGTACTTGTTACTACACTATCACAACACCAGAGTCAAGTACTGGACAATACTACACATGTATACTTGTTACTACACTATCACAACACCAGAGTCAAGTACTGGACAATACTACACATATATACTTGTTACTACACTATCACAACACTAGAGTCAAGTACTGGACAATACTACACATATATACTTGTTACTACACTATCACAACACCAGAGTCAAGTACTGGACAATACTACACATGTATACTTGTTACTACACTATCACAACACCAGAGTCAAGTACTGGACAATACTACACATATACTTGTTACTACACTATCACAACACCAGAGTCAAGTACTGGACAATACTACACATATATACTTGTTACTACACTATCACAACACCAGAGTCAAGTACTGGACAATACTACATATATATACTTGTTACTACACTATCACAACACCAGAGTCAAGTACTGGACAATACTACACATATATACGTGTTACTACACTATCACAACACCAGAGTCAAGTACTGGACAATACTACATATATATACTTGTTACTACACTATCACAACACCAGAGTCAAGTACTGGACAATACTACATATATATACTTGTTACTACACTATCACAACACCAGAGTCAAGTACTGGACAATACTACACATATATACTTGTTACTACACTATCACAACACCAGAGTCAAGTACTGGACAATACTACATATATATACTTGTTACTACACTATCACAACACCAGAGTCAAGTACTGGACAATACTACACATATGTACTTGTTACTACACTATCAATGTATATCGTAATATTCTTAAAAACTATAATAGCAAAGTAATACAAGATAAAGTTGACTCTCAGACTCAAACGTTCTATAGTCGATGAAAACGTCTCTCGCTGGAATATTTCCATTAAAACATTGTTGACGACAACATGGAAACAACAACAACAACAACAACAACAACAACAGCACCCCCCCCCCCGACTCACCACTGGGGGATCTGGGTCGACCCTGGTGACGATGACATCACGGATCTGGAAATAGCAGCAGCTCTTAAGCCTCCAGTATCAGGAGCCACGCTGTGAGGCCCTGATACTGGACCAGAGGAGGATCTACTGATGCCTTCATGACTCTCTTGTTGTTCTGGAAACGATCAGCAGAGACAACTGTGTGTAAGACGTGTGTGTGTTTTAGTGTTTGTCGTTATAATATGTCAGGAAACAAAGAGAACATTCATTTAGTTTCTGATCGATTATTTGTAATTGAATATAACTTAATATGATTAAACATCAACTAGTATCAACTCTGGTGTCATTAAACCTCAACTAGTATCAACTCTGGTGTCATTAAACATCAACTTGTATCAACTCTGGTGTCATTAAACATCAACTAGTATCAACTCTGGTGTCATTAGACATCGACTAGTATCAACTCTGGTGTCATTAAACATCAACTCGTATCAACTCTGGTGTCATTAAACATCAACTAGTATCAACTCTGGTGTCATTAAACATCAACTAGTATCAACTCTGGTGTCATTAAACATCAACTAGTATCAACTCTGGTGTCATTAAACATCAACTAGTATCAACTCTGGTGTCATTAAACATCAACTAGTATCAACTCTGGTGTCATTAAACATCAACTAGTATCAACTCTGGTGTCATTAAACATCAACTAGTATCAACTCTGGTGTCATTAAACATCAACTAGTATCAACTCTGGTGTCATTAAACATCAACTAGTATCAACTCTGGTGTCATTAAACATCAACTAGTATCAACTCTGGTGTCATTAAACATCAACTAGTATCGACTCTGGTGTCATTAAACATCAACTAGTATCAACTCTGGTGTCATTAAACATCAACTAGTATCAACTCTGGTGTCATTAAACATCAACTAGTATCAACTCTGGTGTCATTAAACATCAACTAGTATCAACTCTGGTGTCATTAAACATCAACTAGTATCAACTCTGGTGTCATTAAACATCAACTAGTATCAACTCTGGTGTCATTAAACATCGACTAGTATCAACTCTGGTGTCATTAAACATCAACTAGTATCAACTCTGGTGTCATTAAACATCAACTAGTATCAACTCTGGTGTCATTAAACATCAACTAGTATCAACTCTGGTGTCGTTAAACATCAACTAGTATCAACTCTGGTGTCATTAAACATCAACTAGTATCAACTCTGGTGTCATTAAACATCAACTAGTATCAACTCTGGTGTCATTAAACATCAACTAGTATCAACTCTGGTGTCATTAAACATCAATTAGTATCAACTCTGTCGCATTAAACATCAACTAGTATCAACTCTGGTGTCATTAAACATCAACTAGTATCAACTCTGGTGTCATTAAACATCAACTAGTATCAACTCTGGTGTCATTAAACATCAACTAGTATCAACTCTGGTGTCGTTAAACATCAACTAGTATCAACTCTGGTGTCGTTAAAGATCAACTAGTATCAACTCTGGTGTCATTAAACATCAACTAGTATCAACTCTGGTGTCATTAAACATCAACTAGTATCAACTCTGGTGTCATTAAAAATCAACTAGTATCAACTCTGTCGCATTAAACATCAACTAGTATCAACTCTGGTGTCATTAAACATCAACTAGTATCAACTCTGGTGTCATTAAACATCAACTAGTATCAACTCTGGTGTCATTAAACATCAACTAGTATCAACTCTGGTGCCATTAAACATCAACTAGTATCAACTCTGGTGTCATTAAACATCAACTAGTATCAACTCTGGTGTCATTAAACATCAACTAGTATCAACTCTGGTGCCATTAAACATCAACTAGTATCAACTCTGGTGTCATTAAACATCAACTAGTATCGACTCTGGTGTCATTAAACATCAACTAGTATCGACTCTGGTGTCATTAAACATCAATTAGTATCGACTCTGGTGTCATTAAACATCAACTAGTATCGACTCTGGTGTCATTAAACATCAACTAGTATCAACTCTGGTGTCATTAAACATCAACTAGTATCAACTCTGGTGTCATTAAACATCAACTAGTATCAACTCTGGTGTCATTAAACATCAACTAGTATCAACTCTGGTGTCATTAAACATCAACTAGTATCAACTCTGGTGTCATTAAACCTCAACTAGTATCAACTCTGGTGTCATTAAACATCAACTTGTATCAACTCTGGTGTCATTAAACATCAACTAGTATCAACTCTGGTGTCATTAGACATCGACTAGTATCAACTCTGGTGTCATTAAACATCAACTCGTATCAACTCTGGTGTCATTAAACATCAACTAGTATCAACTCTGGTGTCATTAAACATCAACTAGTATCAACTCTGGTGTCATTAAACATCAACTAGTATCAACTCTGGTGTCATTAAACATCAACTAGTATCAACTCTGGTGTCATTAAACATCAACTAGTATCAACTCTGGTGTCATTAAACATCAACTAGTATCGACTCTGGTGTCATTAAACATCAACTAGTATCAACTCTGGTGTCATTAAACATCAACTAGTATCAACTCTGGTGTCATTAAACATCAACTAGTATCAACTCTGGTGTCATTAAACATCAACTAGTATCAACTCTGGTGTCATTAAACATCAACTAGTATCAACTCTGGTGTCATTAAACATCAACTAGTATCAACTCTGGTGTCATTAAACATCGACTAGTATCAACTCTGGTGTCATTAAACATCAACTAGTATCAACTCTGGTGTCATTAAACATCAACTAGTATCAACTCTGGTGTCATTAAACATCAACTAGTATCAACTCTGGTGTCGTTAAACATCAACTAGTATCAACTCTGGTGTCATTAAACATCAACTAGTATCAACTCTGGTGTCATTAAACATCAACTAGTATCAACTCTGGTGTCATTAAACATCAACTAGTATCAACTCTGGTGTCATTAAACATCAATTAGTATCAACTCTGTCGCATTAAACATCAACTAGTATCAACTCTGGTGTCATTAAACATCAACTAGTATCAACTCTGGTGTCATTAAACATCAACTAGTATCAACTCTGGTGTCATTAAACATCAACTAGTATCAACTCTGGTGTCGTTAAACATCAACTAGTATCAACTCTGGTGTCGTTAAAGATCAACTAGTATCAACTCTGGTGTCATTAAACATCAACTAGTATCAACTCTGGTGTCATTAAACATCAACTAGTATCAACTCTGGTGTCATTAAAAATCAACTAGTATCAACTCTGTCGCATTAAACATCAACTAGTATCAACTCTGGTGTCATTAAACATCAACTAGTATCAACTCTGGTGTCATTAAACATCAACTAGTATCAACTCTGGTGTCATTAAACATCAACTAGTATCAACTCTGGTGCCATTAAACATCAACTAGTATCAACTCTGGTGTCATTAAACATCAACTAGTATCAACTCTGGTGTCATTAAACATCAACTAGTATCAACTCTGGTGCCATTAAACATCAACTAGTATCAACTCTGGTGTCATTAAACATCAACTAGTATCGACTCTGGTGTCATTAAACATCAACTAGTATCGACTCTGGTGTCATTAAACATCAATTAGTATCGACTCTGGTGTCATTAAACATCAACTAGTATCGACTCTGGTGTCATTAAACATCAACTAGTATCAACTCTGGTGTCATTAAACATCAACTAGTATCAACTCTGGTGTCATTAAACATCAACTAGTATCAACTCTGGTGTCATTAAACATCAACTAGTATCAACTCTGGTGTCATTAAACATCAACTAGTATCAACTCTGGTGTCATTAAACATCAACTAGTATCAACTCTGGTGTCATTAAACATCAACTAGTATCAACTCTGGTGTCATTAGACATCAACTAGTATCAACTCTGCTGTCATTAAACATCAACTAGTATCAACTCTGGTGTCATTAAACAT
This sequence comes from Callionymus lyra, assembly GCF_982586985.1. Lineage (NCBI taxonomy): Eukaryota > Metazoa > Chordata > Actinopteri > Syngnathiformes > Callionymidae > Callionymus > Callionymus lyra. The sequence goes on from NC_141818.1 coordinate 54,504,014, forward strand.
CAACTAGTATCAACTCTGGTGTCATTAGACATCAACTAGTATCAACTCTGGTGTCATTAAACATCAACTAGTATCAACTCTGGTGTCATTAAACATCGACTAGTATCAACTCTGGTGTCATTAAACATCAACTAGTATCAACTCTGGTGTCATTAAACATCAACTAGTATCAACTCTGGTGTCATTAGACATCAACTAGTATCAACTCTGGTGTCATTAAACATCAACTAGTATCAACTCTGGTGTCATTAAACATCAACTGGTATCAACTCTGGTGTCATTAAACATCAACTAGTATCAACTCTGGTGTCATTAAACATCAACTAGTATCAACTCTGGTGTCATTAAACATCAACTAGTATCAACTCTGGTGTCATTAAACATCAACTAGTATCAACTCTGGTGTCATTAAACATCAACTAGTATCAACTCTGGTGTCATTAAACATCAACTAGTATCAACTCTGGTGTCATTAAACATCAACTAGTATCAACTCTGGTGTCATTAAACATCAACTAGTATCAACTCTGGTGTCATTAAACATCAACTAGTATCAACTCTGGTGTCATTAAACATCAACTAGTATCAACTCTGGTGTCATTAAACATCAACTAGTATCAACTCTGGTGTCATTAAACATCAACTAGTATCAACTCTGGTGTCATTAGACATCGACTAGTATCAACTCTGGTGTCATTAAACATCGACTAGTATCAACTCTGGTGTCATTAAACATCGACTAGTATCAACTCTGGTGTCATTAAACATCGACTAGTATCAACTCTGGTGTCATTAAACATCAACTAGTATCAACTCTGGTGTCATTAGACATCAACTAGTATCAACTCTGGTGTCATTAAACATCAACTAGTATCAACTCTGGTGTCATTAAACATCAACTAGTATCAACTCTGGTGTCATTAAACATCAACTAGTATCAACTCTGGTGTCATTAAACATCAACTAGTATCAACTCTGGTGTCATTAAACATCAACTAGTATCAACTCTGGTGTCATTAAACATCAACTAGTATCAACTCTGGTGTCATTAAACATCAACTAGTATCAACTCTGGTGTCATTAAACATCAACTAGTATCAACTCTGGTGTCATTAAACATCAACTAGTATCAACTCTGGTGTCATGTAGTGAATGTTCTTCAAGACGCAGTAACTTCTCATCATGACCATGCTTTAATTATTACTTTATAAAGTTGCTCTGAAATCTGGACGAACGAGAGGTTACGAGAGTTCATTATGACGTAATAATGGCTTCACTCCTCCTCCAGCTGTAATCACGCTTTGTTTATACAATGAGTCCCTTAGAGGTGGAGAGGTGTGGTTTCGGTCAACAAGATTTAATCTCCAGAAATACATCTTTATGACGTTCTCGTCAAACCGACCAATCACACGACAGAGAGAGACCACCTGACTTTTATTGTGGTGATAAGGGTCTTCCTTAAACTCTGGACCCTGGAGTGGACCTTCTGGGAAGTTTGGATCCCCCACATCATAGTTCCGTTCAGCGGTAGTGAGCTTGCGGGAAAAGAAGGCACAGGGGTGAGTCATCTCTGCTACAGGACTGCGCCCAGTGCTGGAAGCGTTGACCTCGACCAGGAACTGGAGACGGGAATCAGGTTGCCGGAGGACGGGGGCAGAGGTAAAACGGCGCTTGAGCTCCTGGAACGCCTCCTTGGCGGCCAGGGACCACCGGAAGGGCTGTGACTCAGAAGTGAGACAGTGTAAGGGAAAGCAGACTGCACTGAAATTACGGATTAAATGCCGGTGACAATGAGCAAACCTGAGAAACCGTTGCAGAGCCTTGCGTGTATCGGGGGCCGGCAAGTCGGAGACCGCCTGTACCTTGGCGGGATCCATAGAGATTCTACCAGGGCTAATGATATAACCGAGGAATGAGACGGTAGGCGTTACGCAAGTCTAATTTGGTGAACACAGTGGCCCCTTTAAGAGTCTCGAACGCAGATGACATTAACGGGAGGGGATAGCGGTTCTTAATTGTGATGTTATTAAGCGAGCGGTAATCAATGCGGGGTCTTAGGGACCCGTCCTTCTTTCCTACAAAGTAGAACCCCGCGCCAGCCGGGGAAGAAGAGGGACGTATGATGCCTGTCGCCAATGACTCAGAAATATATGTGTTCATGGCCTCAGTCTCAAGGAGAGAGAGGGAAGCGCCCTCGTTGCGGCTCAGCACCGGGTAAGAGTTCAATCGCACAATCTTAGGACCGATGAGGAGGGAGACTTATGGCACGAGTCTTAGAAAACACCTCCCTCAGGTCATGGTACTCACGCGGGACACAGGAGAGATCGGCGACGAGGTTAGACGTGCTGGGAGGAGAGACAAGCCTATGAGCAGAACAGAGAGAAAGAGAGGTGGAACACTGCTGGTCACAACCCAACCACCGAGAGAGGGGACCACTGGATCCGTGGCTGGTGTTGCTGGACCCAGGGTAGACCCAAGATGAGGGGTGCGGTGAGCAGGCCAGGACGAGAAGCTGGATATCTTCGACGTGGCCATCAGCGAAAGAGAGACAGACTGGTAGGGTGCGCTGCTCCAAACGGCTCAGGACGTGGCCGTCGAGAGCTTGGACCTGGATGGGACGTGGCAGCCGCTGGAGAGGGATGTCGTGTCGACTCACCAGTGTTGCTGAAACAAAGTTGCTGTCCGCTCCCGAATCGATGAATGCGGGCACGGACCAGGTGTGCCCGTACCGGCTCAGAGTCACAGAAATGGTGGGACGTGAGGGATGAGGAGAGGGCGGTGCCAGACCCATCCTGACCGTCTTCTCCTTTACCGGAAAGCTCCTGGCACGGTGTCCCTCGGCCCCGCAGTACAGGCGGCGATGCTCCTCCTTGCGCCTCTCTCTCTCGTGGCGGGGTAGACAGTACCGGCCCATCTGCATCAGCTCCTGGATGTCCTGAGACTGCACGAGGCAGACGATGCCGCGGTGAGTGGGCAAAGTGGAGCGGCTGGATGGCAGAAGCTGTGCCCGACCCCGGGACTCCTCGGTGCGTTGATGAGTCTCGATGCTCAGCTCGATCATCTCGTCCAGGGTCCCCGGCAGCGACAGCGGGATGAGGTGGACCCGGATCCGGGAAGCGAGGGCCTCGATGAAGACATCCGCTATTCGACGAGGCGGGATAGTTGCTCTCCGCTGCCATGATGCGGAACTGGATGGCGAAGTCCGACACGTGCTGGGCCCCTTGGCACAGAGATCGAGCCGACTCTCGACTCGGAGGGCTGCGCTGGAAAATGCGGTCCAGTGCCGTGGTTAACTCCTCCACGGAGGCACAGATGGCCGGAGCCCAGGCCTCCGCTCGTCCGCACAACAGAGAAAGGATATATGCTACTCTGGTGCGTTCGGTCGGGAAAGCAACAGAGTTCAGTTCAAAATGCAGGCTGCACTTAACGGGGAATCCACTCACTTCACCGGAGTCACCGGAGAAAAGAGGAGGGCGGTTGAGGTCCCCGATGGATGGTGCGGCGACGGCAGCAGCAGTGTCCGACTCACCGGACAGGCGACGGGGTAGCCGGTGTCGTGGAGGTCCCGGCAGCGAGGGCAGGTCCGGGGGGCAGGAACTGGGCGGAGAGCACCTCCATCTGTTCGCCCAGAGTTTGGATCTGTGCTGCCATGGTGGCCACTTGATGACCCAGCGTCTGCTGCTGGGAAACGTGCTGGACGGCCATTGCCTCCATGCCGTGCCTCAGCTTGGCGAGGGAAGAAGCGCTCCTCAACATTTCTACTACTCCTTCTACTTCTACTATTAATTCTTCTTCTTCTCTACTACTTATTCTAATTCTACCTCTTCTACTACTACTTCTACTAGTACGACTTCTACTACTTATTCTACTTCTACTACTTATTCTCTTACTTATTCTACTACTACTTCTTATACTTTAACTACTACATTCAAGTTCTTTTATTGTCAAATATATGTCTCAAGACGATGAAAGGACATTAAAAATAAATAATAAATACAAATAAATAATCAACTAATAAACCAAAAACAAAGTTAAGGCTCAGGTAGTTCAAGGCTAGAGTGATGGTAGGACAGTTGAGTTGAGTCTCCTGACCTGGTGGAAGAACTTTAACCTGCTGGTTCTGAAGACTGTCTCCTCCCTGATGGCAGCAGCTGAAGAGGCTGTTGGACGAGTCAGTGGAGTCACCAGTGATCCTGATGGACCTTCTGGTGATGGTGTTATAAATGTCCAGGAGGAGAGAGACACCAGTGATCTTCTCAGATGCTCTCACGATGCGCTGCAGCTTCTTGCGGCAGGACACGGTGTAGGTACCACACGGTGATGCAGCTCGACAGGAGGCTCTCGATGGTGCCTCTGTAGAAGGAGGTGGTGGAGCTCTTGCTCTCCTCAGGAGGAAGTACAGGCGCTGGTGGCCTTTTTTGGTCAGTGACATTGTATCGTGGCTCCAGCTCAGATCCTCAGAGACACCCAGGAACTCGGTGCTGCTCACCCTCTCCACTGCAGCTCCCTCCATGGTCAGTGGTAGATGCTGGGTGTGAACTTACTGAAGTCAATGACCTCAGTTGACCTCACTCCTGTAGACCTTCTCATCGTTGTTGTTGACCCACCATAGTTGTGTTGATGCGACACAGTTGTGTTGATGAGACCACCACAGATGTGTCGTCCACAAACTTGATGAATCGGTTGGAGCTGGATGATGGAGTGCTACTTATTCTACTTCTACTTTTACTCATTCTACTACATCTTCTACTTCTACTTCAATTTCTACTACTTCTACTACTAGTTCAACTTCTACTACTACATCTACTTCTACTACTTCAACTTCTACTACTAATTCTACTTCTTCTTCTTCTCCTCCTTTGTATTCTCATTATGTCCTGCGCAGCTAAAGGACCAAAGTACTCGATGATACTACAAATACTCCTCCAGTATCACGGTATATTTCGTGTCAGCAGTGAAAGAGAAGCCGTAGATATAAATACCATTTAAAATTTATTGTGTATCCGATAGTTTACATTAGCGTGAAAACAGACGCGTGACATGTTTTACTAGACAAACGTCGTCAGATCAAAAGAATCGTCTCAAAGGAAAATAATAACAAACCAGGCACAACATACAGCCGTTATAAATACAACATGCTCGTGGTAACAGTCCTCGGAGAAGAACCCGTGAGCGACACCTGCAGGCCTGTGGTGACGGTGAGTCACAGATCCACGGAAACAGTTCACGCTCGTGTCGCTCGTGAGAAGAAACCGAACATTCAGCAGAGAAAAGATTCCTTCTCCTCTTTTGTGGTTTTGGTATCGTGTGTGTGTGTGTGTGTGTGTGTGTGTGTGTGTGTGTGTGTGTGTGTGTGTGTGTGTGTGTGTGTGTGTGTGTGTGTGTAAACACTGGCGATGACACTGGCGTTCGAGCAGATTCCCAGCAACCCTTGCTGGTGTCATGCTGGAGGGTGTTTTCAACTGGCTCTGTGCCAGGACCAGGAAGTGTCGTCGAGTCATGATCGACGTAAACGATGTAAACGACGTAAACGACGTAAACGACGTAAACGACGTAAACGACGTAAACGACGTAAACGACGTAAACAACTCCGTGACCGACGAGTACAGTGACCCCTCGCCCATCGCCGTGGTTACGAAGTATTGACCGTTTAAAGCTCGTTTAGACATTTATTTGAACTTGTGTCAGTGACCTGTCCATCTGAACGGCTCCTGTGATGCTTTGCCGCCCAGCCGTCGATCACTTTTGCAATAGCAACATAGAATTTAAATACAGTATTTGAATCGACCAATCAGCCGTCACTGACCAGAGTAGAAAGGCATCATGGGAGGTCATTGTTTTGCCGCCACCATAAGCAGTTAGTGTCGCACACTTGTGTGGTTGTGTTTGATTTGACTCAGTGTGCGGAGAAATGTTTTGGTGAAAACGGCGTCGAGGGATCACTGTACGGCCAGACCTCCATCTTGTCTCCGCGTCGCGGTGCATTCAAGAGCTTCTCGTCGACGCACACAACAGTCTTCAAGTGTAACGACAAAGCAACACACAGTGAACACACAAATACCCGAGTTGATGAGGAGGAGCCGGTGAACCAGGACTCACAAGCACAGGAACCAAAATAAAAACCTGGTAAACATGATGAGGTCAATGATGGCGGACGAGCAGAAGCTCCTGAACGCACCGTTAAAGTTAAAGTTTGGTTGAGAGTCGACGAGATAAGAATACAATCAAGAATCCAGCGACGCCCGAAGATAAAGATCCTCCAATATGGCGACCAGTGGGTTTTTGTTGAGGACCAGTGACAAGATCTCTGTCCAGGTGTGAGGAGACTCTTCCTCAGAGACCTTTGACCTTTGACCTTTGACCGCACAAGGATGGAAGTACATCAGTGTCGCAGGAATATTGAAGGTTTTTCTTTTTTCATTGAAATATTGTTGTATTGTATTGTATTAAATAATTGGTAAATAGAAAGTTTTTGTTTTTAATAATGACATTTAAAAAATGGAATATATTCATAAATGCGTTTTTGGCACATATTTTGATATTTTAATTCAAATTATTAAAAAAAAGTTTTCTTAATTCTTTTTCTTTTTCTTTAGACTTTCAAATTCGATTTTAAAAATCAAGTAGTTCTGTATTTTATTTGGTATTGGTACTATTTTACCAATTATTTTATTTTGGATTTAAAAGGCTACGAATTAAATAAAAAAAATTAGAATTTATTTATTTTTTTATTCAGTTATTCATAGACATTTTTGAAATAAAATATTCAATACTTAAAAAACCCCAAATTATTTCAATAAAACAATTCAAAGTTCCAACATTTGTCAAATCCTTCAATATGTTGACGACCCTGATGAACATCCATAAACAAAGCTACACAAACAAAGCTCCAGAGAATAAAAAAACACACAACAGCGACCGCAGACACACACATGGATGTTTCAGGAGAAACCGGGGGAAGCGAAACATTCACTTTCCTGTCGCACACGCAGCCAGAGGTGAACAAAAGTGCTTAAGTCGGGAAGTAAAAGAACCAACCCAGTAGAAATACGTATAAAACCTTAAATATTTATGTACAAAAGTGGAACACGGGTCTGTTGTTGTATGTTCAAGTCGTCGTGGTGACCTCGTGACCTCGCCCGCAAAGTGATCAACCACGGCCGTCTTTTACTCTTTAAATATAGAACATCGTGAACATATGCACCTGATGATGAGGAGGAGGGAGAAGAAGCTTCATCATCGCTCTACGACACCTGGGGTCACGGTCGGGGGTCATGCTCTGCACAACGAGGGGAGGCGGCCATTTTGTTTGTGTTTGAAGAGGCACGAGATTCATTCAACTTAGAGGCAAATGAAGGACGAGACTGTGCTGAGGAGGAGGAAGTAGAGTGTGCAGAGGAGGAAGTAAAGTGTCAGAGGGAGGAAGTAAAGTGTGCAGAGGAGGAAGTAAAGTGTCAGAGGGAGGAAGTAAAGTGTCAGAGGGAGGAAGTAAAGTGTCAGAGGGAGGAAGTAAAGTGTCAGAGGGAGGAAGTAAAGTGTCAGAGGGAGGAAGTAAAGTGTCAGAGGAGGAAGTAAAGTGTGCAGAGGAGGAAGTAAAGTGTACGGAGGAGGAAGTAAAGTGTCAGAGGGAGGAAGTAAAGTGTCAGAGGAGGAAGTAAAGTGTGCAGAGGAGGAAGTAAAGTGTACGGAGGAGGAAGTAAAGTGTCAGAGGGAGGAAGTAAAGTGTCAGAGGAGGAAGTAAAGTGTGCAGAGGAGGAAGTAAAGTGTACGGAGGAGGAAGTAAAGTGTCAGAGGGAGGAAGTAAAGTGTACGGAGGGAGGAAGTAGAGTGTACGGAGGGAGGAAGTAAAGTGTAAGGAGGAGGAAGTAGAGTGTGCTGAGAGAGGAAGTGAAGTGTACTGAGAGAGGAAGTAGAGTGTGCAGAGGAGGAAGTAAAGTGTACTGAGAGAGGAAGTAGAGTGTGCGGAGGGAGGAAGTAAAGTGTACTGAGAGAGGAAGTAAAGTGTGCGGAGGGAGGAAGTAAAGTGTGCGGAGGGAGGAAGTAAAGTGTACTGAGAGAGGAAGTAAAGTGTACTGAGGGAGGAAGTAAAGTGTACTGAGGGAGGAAGTAGAGTGTGCGGAGGGAGGAAGTAAAGTGTACTGAGAGAGGAAGTAAAGTGTACTGAGGGAGGAAGTAGAGTGTGCGGAGGGAGGAAGTAAAGTGTACTGAGAGAGGAAGTAGAGTGTACGGAGGGAGGAAGTAAAGTGTACGGAGGAGGAAGTAAAGTGTGTGGAGGGAGGAAGTAGAGTGTGCTGAGAGAGGAAGTAAAGTGTACGGAGAGAGGAAGTAGAGTGTGCAGAGGAGGAAGTAAAGTGTACTGAGAGAGGAAGTAGAGTGTGCGGAGGGAGGAAGTAAAGTTTACTGAGGGAGGAAGTAAAGTGTACTGAGGGAGGAAGTAGAGTGTGCGGATGGAGGAAGTAAAGTGTACTGAGAGAGGAAGTAGAGTGTGCGGAGGGAGGAAGTAAAGTGTACTGAGAGAGGAAGTAGAGTGTGCGGAGGGAGGAAGTAAAGGAGTAAAGTGCAAGAAGACGAGAGACGACGACGTCTCACTTAATAAACGCTGGAAACAGAAGTTCTCGTCGTGGAAACGATGCTAAACCGTAGCAGCAAACAAAATAATGTTTTGTCTTTTAAATGATTGTGTTTTAATTCTAATGTGTTCAGAGTCGTTTAAGACGAGATAAGGTTCATTTTTAGTAGGATTTTAATTCATCATCTGTGTCTGAAAACACAAGTCGCTAACGTTTGAGTCGTTGTTAGCATAGGTTAGCTCGCGGAGCTCTTGTTACTTATCGAAGGATTATCAGTCGAGCCAAGATTCAATCAAAATAAATACCTCAGAATACAATCTTTATATGTAGATATTTTTATGATTTAAAAAACATATGTTTAGTTTTATTAAAAATCCATCGATAAAGTCTCTTATTTAGAAGATCATTCTTTTTTTTATTATTTAGGAACAAACACTGACATAATCGTACGTTTATCATGTTTGTTTAACGGTTTCCTTCTATAATTGTTCACTTATTAAAACAGTTTAAAAAAAATAAATAAATAAAGTATATTAACAGTGATTATTACAACCTTGTGTATCTTTTTATCAAAATAAAATAATAAAATGTTTTTTGGTTGTGACGTCCCTACTTTTAAATGACGGTGACTGAATGTTTAATGATATTATGTTTTCAATATTCTCTGAGATATTTTCAGGTTTAAGTGACGGCTCAGAGTCCCAGCCATCCAGGGTAAAAGGCTTAAAGCAGGACACATTTACTGTTTCTAGTCATTATTTTACAGTTTTTTCGGACTGTGGGAGGAAACCGGAGTGCCCGGAGAAAACCCATGAGCGCTCTAAAGTTGTCTCGAGCTGGAATCGAACCCGCGACGTTCCCGCTGTGAGGCTAAAAGGCTATAAAGCTATAAAGCTAATGCTAACGGAGCTTCGTGGTCGACCTGTGGTGCTGTGTGGAGTCTTTAGCGTTAGCTTAGCACGAGTGATGCACTTTGAAATGTAAACGTAGTTGAAAAGGATGTTACCTGAGCGACTGCACCTGACAATAGAAGCTCCACAATCCACACAGACGCGAACCCGGGCTCGGAACGATCTCCGCGACCAAAACAAAAACAAACAAGAAGCTCCAGATGCTAACAATGAAGGATCCGTCGATCGTCTCTGAGAAGGCTATCGATAAAGCTTTGCCTCTAAACTGACATGAACTCAAGGCCTCCGCAAAGTGCAAGTGAAGTTTGTTCAAGTGTAACGTCTGCTCACACACACGTATGACAGCCAGTATATATATTTATATATATATATAGAAATATAATCAAGTCTAGTCAAACAAACATGTCTATCGTTATAGATGCTCGTCATCATGTGTTTATCTCGTGTGGCGTCAAGAATTCAACGGCAGAATGGGACCAGCCACTGTTTAAGTTGATTCAAATACTCCAGGACGTGGGGGTGATTGACGGGTGATTGACAGGTGTCAAGGGGGGGGGGGGGGGGCGAGAGAAACCATCGATAAAAAAAAGTGTCAAACTCTCCCAAGAAGCTGCTACATGGGGAACATAAAGCCGCCATTTTGGACACTAGCGAAAGAAAAGCATGCTCAGCGGTGGGCGGGGCTGGACCGGTCAGAACCGGACCAGATGAACGGGAAGCTAACCAGTAACATCCATCTGCCGACCCAGAAGATAAACCACGGAAAGAAAAAAAAAGTCTTCGAAAAGTCAAGAAAAACAATCACGACCAGGAAAAAAGCCAACGATGTCCTCGTGGTCGCCATGACGACACAATCGCTCGGTGACGAAGGGGGGTGAGGGGTCGGGGTCACGCCTTGGGTCGGGGGTCACGCCCGGGAGAGGGTCCTGTGATCTGTTGCTCCCGGTGAGAAGGTGGCGGCGACAGGTTCTTCCAGAGTCGTGACCACCGCACAGTTCATCACGGTCGGGGGGGGGGGCGACCCCGGGGGTGAGGGGGGTGAGAGGGGTCAGGGGTCACTCCCAGCCGTTGTCCTTGATCATGTGAGCCAGCTCGATGATGAACTTCCCCTCCTTGTACTTCTGACTGCTCTCGAACGCATGCTCCTGAAACGACAACACAACAGTCAGTCATGTGATCGTGTCCGGCTCGCGTGATTGGCTGAGAAGTTTGTAGCTCGTCAGTAAAATGAAAATATATTACATTTAGAACATGTATTCTTCAATTATTGAAGTTAGAATATCAAACTGTACGTGTATTTCATTCATTTTGAAAATATTTTATTTGATGATTAAAAAATTCAACCTTTTAATATAGAAATGAATTAATCTATTATTTAAAAAAAATGTCTTATATCTTAATTAAAAAAATCAGACGACTTGAGGGTTTGGCTTCTCAAGTCACAACAAAGAAGTCAGTCGCTCCGACAGAGGGGTCTAAAGTTAGGAGACAGTCAATATGGTGGGCTGTGATTGGTTAACATGCTTCAGCTGTTTGTTTTAAATTCATTCTTAAATTTTTGATTAAAGTAATGACGCTGTCAATTTTAAACATTCAATCCCAAAAAACTTTTACTTTATTTTCTACTTTAGATAAAACTGTTTTGAAGTTGTTGTTTTTTTAATTATTGAACGTTTGGAAGACATTTATTTAATTGAAATGAAAATGGCGTTGAAATGTTTTTTTTAAAGTAAAATCAAGTTTTAAAGTAGTTTTTTATTCATTCATTTTCTACTGCTTTATCCCTTGTGGGGTCGCGGGGAGACTGGAGTCTATCCCAGTATCATAGGGTGAGAGGCAGGGGACACCCTGGACAGGATGCCAGTCACACAAAGACAGCCAACCGTTCACACACACACTCATACCTACGGATCATTTCTTCAAGTTCTCAAACAAACTCTGTATGTTTTTGGACTGTGGGAGGAAACCGGAGTGTCCGGAGTAAACCCACACAACACAGAAAGGTCACGAGTTCACTCGGACTGGAAGTGAACCAGCAACCTTCTTGCTGCGAGGCGACGCCACTAACCACTGCGCCTGTCATTTTTTTATTAAAAGTTTTTAATATAAATTATTATTTTGATTGAAGCATCTTTTTAATAAAATGGACTATGATTGACGTTTTATTTTGAAATGTAAACTATTTTATTGATTGAAAAACATATTTTTCATGAACACTAAAGGAACGAAACCTTCAGAGACTCTTATAAGTCTCTTCATTACTGACTCTTTAATCACCGTCGACCTCTGAGGTCAGAGGTCAGAGGTCTCGTCACTAACCATCACTCGTCGAGTCCAAACACAGACCTGAGTCACAGAGGTTTAGACTCGCTTCACGAGTTCAACTGAACTAACGACAGCAGGTGTTTTTTAAGCTAGATGCATGGCAGAGGTCAGAGGTCAAAGGTCAGAGGTGCAGGCGACTCACATATTTCCAGCCCAGCGTGGTTTTACAGTTTTCACAGTAGATGTCAGCGACGGCGTGTAAACCTGTGAGAAGAACCCGCTCCTCAGCTCGACCACATCCCACGTTCACCCTGAGAGCAGGAGAGAGAGTTAACCTGTCGCTCAACCAGCTGGTTAGTTGTTAACATCACCGACGTCACCAGTTTATTGAAGCTTGTTATTAGGCAGCTAGCACACTTGATAGTAGAGCTTAAATAATAGCATATATATATATATATATATATATATATATAGCTAACCAGCTAATATGCTAGTAGAGATCCTGAAATAGGCTAGCTTGCTAGTAGTGTTCATATAATTAGCTAGCTAACTTGCTCGCAGAGATCATTTAATTAGCAATCTAGCTTATTAGTAGAGAATATACAATTAGTTTGCTAGCTTGCTCATGGATATAATAAAATTAGATAGCTAGCTTTCTAGTATAATTATAGCTTTGGCTAGCTATCTTGCTTGAAGAGATTTTACAATTACTAGCTATCTTGCCAATAAAGACCATACAATTAGATAGCTAGCTTGCTAATAGAGACTAAACAATTAGTTAGCTAGCTTGCTAGTAGGATTATACAATTAGATAGCTATCTTGCTAGTACAGAATATACAATTAGCTAGATAGCTTGCTAATAGAGACTAAACAATTAGTTAGCCTGCTAGTAGAATTATACAATTATACATTTATTTACCTTCGTTCACCGAATTTCCCCTCGCGGGACTAATAAAGGTTTTCTGATTTTTTCTGATTCTGATTTAGTTTACAACTGACTAAATAGTAGTTTGTGTTTATCCACAGATTATGTGTTTAGTTCACTATTTAAGACTCATCACTGAGACACTCGTGTATTTTTGTGTGCGTGTCTTTGTTTTGTGTGTTTATTGAAAAATCGTTGCGACTTTTCCGCTGATGAATCACAGACGATTGTTATTGTTTAAAAATATAATACAAATCAAACTGGTTCGTTTTGGAGTCCTATTCTGGAGTTTATAGAGCACTTTCAAAAGGTTTTAACAAGCAGCTGGTTTAGTTCCTGGTTTCTGTCGTGTGAACTCGAAGGATTCAATCCATGAAAAGTTTTTAAAAACTAAAGTCATATCTCAAGTGTGAAAGCAGTTAATGATACTTATATTTACACGAATATCTTCAAATATGTTTAATTTACAAGCTTCAACTTCAGGGACACATAAACACACAGTTTGCAGTGTAGCCATTAGACAGAAGGTCAATATTGACACAAACAAACCACAAGGCGCTATATAAATAGAGATTATTATTATTATTATTGTTATTATTAACTAGTTCCTCGAGCTAACAAGCTATGCTAACAACAGAGCTAACGTGTTGACTTTACTTACACTGAGTTGAACAAGTAGGCTCTTCCTTGGCTGCCTTGAAATGACTGCAAGAAAAAGACAAAAACAAAAGGTTGTGAGTCAACAACGGTAGTAATGAGTGAGTAGGTAACTAAGTCGGTAAAAGTTATCATTCTGAGCCGCTCTAGTAGAAGAACTCGCATTTCTCCTTCAAACTCTTCACTGGCTGCCAGTTTCTTTCAGGATCATTTTAAAATTCTGGTTCTTACTTTCAGATCTATTATTGTTCGTCGTAACTTAACTTGTTATGACTTTTTGTATTGGTTCCCAGACTTGGAGGTGACACTCCATCATCATCATCATCATCATCATCATCATCATCATCTTCATCATCTCATCATCATCTTCATCATCATCATCTTCATCATCATCATCATCATCATCTCATCATCATCTTCATCATCATCATCATCTTCATCATCATCTTCATCATCATCATCTTCATCTTCATCATCATCATCTTCACAAACATCATCATCATCTTCATCATCTTCATCATCATCATCTTCATCTTCATCATCATCATCTTCACAAACATCATCATCATCTTCATCATCAAGTTTACAACAGTACTTCTGTTGAAAATCAAAGTAGATTGACATGTACTTTGATATGCTGACCTATGAAGATGCCAGTATTTAAGATAAGGAATCATTGATCTTAACAAAACATGTGGTATTTGTTTGATGAAGGAGAAAAAAAAAGAGATAATTAGGATAAAAACACAAAGAATGAAAAGACAATATAAAACTCATACTTCCTGTTGATACACTTTTTGTTTGAGCCTTGACTTGTTTCACGACAACATCGATCTCAATCAGCAGAGTATCAATTATATTTTTTATTTTAAATCATATTTCATTTTTTACCATTTATTTTGAGTCAATACAGTTACACCAGAGTCAAGTACTGGACAATACTACACACATATACTTGTTACTACACTATCACAACACCAGAGTCAAGTACTGGACAATACTACACATATATACTTGTTACTACACTATCACAACACCAGAGTCAAGTACTGGACAATACTACACATATATACTTGTTACTACACTATCACAACACCAGAGTCAAGTACTGGACAATACTACACATATATACTTGTTACTACACTATCACAACACCAGAGTCAAGTACTGGACAATAGTACACATATATACTTGTTACTACACTATCACAACACCAGAGTCAAGTACTGGACAATACTACACATATATACTTGTTACTACACTAACACAACACCAGAGTCAAGTACTGGACAATACTACACATATATACTTGTTACTACAGTATCACAACACCAGAGTCAAGTACTGGACAATACTACACACATATACTTGTTACTACACTATCACAACACCAGAGTCAAGTACTGGACAATAGTACACATATATACTTGTTACTACACTATCACAACACCAGAGTCAAGTACTGGACAATACTACACATATATACTTGTTACTACACTAACACAACACCAGAGTCAAGTACTGGACAATACTACACATATATACTTGTTACTACAGTATCACAACACCAGAGTCAAGTACTGGACAATACTACACACATATACTTGTTACTACACTATCACAACACCAGAGTCAAGTACTCCACAATACTACACATATATACTTGTTACTACAGTATCACAACACCAGAGTCAAGTACTCCACAATACTACACATATATACTTGTTACTACACTATCACAACACCAGAGTCAAGTACTGGACAATACTACACATATATACTTGTTACTACAGTATCACAACACCAGAGTCAAGTACTGGACAATACTACACATATATACTTGTTACTACACTATCACAACACCAGAGTCAAGTACTGGACAATACTACACATATATACTTGTTACTACACTAACACAACACCAGAGTCAAGTACTGGACAATACTACACATATATACTTGTTACTACAGTATCACAACACCAGAGTCAAGTACTGGACAATACTACACACATATACTTGTTACTACACTATCACAACACCAGAGTCAAGTACTGGACAATACTACACATATATACTTGTTACTACACTATCACAACACCAGAGTCAAGTACTGGACAATACTACACATATATACTTGTTACTACACTATCACAACACCAGAGTCAAGTACTGGACAATACTACACATATATACTTGTTACTACACTATCACAACACCAGAGTCAAGTACTGGACAATACTACACATATATCCTTGTTACTACACTATCACAACACCAGAGTCAAGTACTGGACAATACTACACATATATACTTGTTACTACAGTATCACAACACCAGAGTCAAGTACTGGACAATACTACACATATATATACTCATATGTATCGTATGAACAGATACTTGACAATATTCAGCTCAGAAACTGTTGATTTATGCGTCAAACAACAATAATTTCACGTTAAAATGAATTCTATTTTCCTCTAACTGAGCGACAGAAAAGGAAAAACCAAACAAAACCAAATCAAAGATGAAAACATCAAACCAGCCACAGGTGTTCAGACATGAAAGCGGCGATAAAAGCTCAGATTCAGATTCTCGCTCTGAGATCCCAGATGTTTGTTTTCATCTTTGATGCTCAACATCTGCTGGTGTGTGTCTGTGTTGTGTGTCCATGTTACATGCTTGTGTTACATGTTTGTGTTACATGTTTGTGTTACATGTTTGTGTTACATGTTTGTGTTAGCATGTTTGTGTTACATGTTTGTGATACATGTTTGTGTTACATGTTTGTGTTACATGTTTGTGTTACATGCTTGTGTTACATGTTTGTGTTACATGTTTGTGTTACATGTTTGTGTTACATGTTTGTGTTACATGTTTGTGTTACATGTTTGTGTTACATGTTTGTGTTACATGTTTGTGTTACATGTTTGTGTTACATGTTTGTGTTACATGTGTGTGTTACATGTGTGTGTTACATGTGTGTGTTACATGTTTGTGTTACATGTTTGTGTTACATGTGTGTGTTACATGTTTGTGTTACATGTTTGTGTTACATGTTTGTGTTACATGTTTGTGTTACATGTGTGTGTTACATGTGTGTGTTACATGTGTGTGTTACATGTGTGTGTTACATGTTTGTGTTACATGTTTGTGTTAGCATGTTTGTGTTACATGTTTGTGTTAGCATGTTTGTGTTACATGTTTGTGTTACATGTTTGTGTTACATGTGTGTGTTACATGTTTGTGTTACATGTGTGTGTTACATGCTTGTGTTACATGTGTGTGTTACATGCTTGTGTTACATGTGTGTGTTACATGTGTGTGTTACATGTGTGTGTTACATGTGTGTGTTACATGTGTGTGTTACATGTTGTGGTCGTCGGGATCGAAGACACAACACAATGAATCTTGTGACTGAAGAAGCTCTTGAAGCTCAGAGATGCTACTGATGATGAGACACGAGAAAACAAAGGTTGTTTTTCTTCTCGAGGATCTAAAGAATCAAAACAAAACCTCAAATTGGAATCATTTGCCGAGAAAGCAAACAAGGGAAAGTGCTTGAATAACAACAGTGTTCTTTTATGTTGCTCCGCATTAATACTCATCTACGTCTGCTTCCATTTCACGACCAGTTAAGATTCAAAGAAACCTTTTTACTGCTGCAGTTAAACGTCGACTCGAGGCTTGAATCATCTTTAAAGGAACTTTTGTCTGTTTTTACAAGAAACACTTTTGTTGCCTTTAGATATTAGAGTAACAACCGTGCGAGAAAATATCCATTATTTAGTTTTTTTCTTCTTCAAGACACTGTATCGATATTACAAACTTCATTTCATTTTTTAATTGAGTAATGTTTAATTAATATTAATACAATTAAGCTCAATAAAGACAATTATAGAATAAATATAAATTAGTTTCGAACCATTGTGATTTTAATAAATATTTAACAAATATATTTTTAAAGATACCAAAATGTTATTCAAAATAACTATTAATTTTTTTGCCTTTGAAATCATGTTTAATTTCGTCATAGTTTTCAATTAATTGTGTGTAAAATATTGATTTTTCCAATTGACGACAACGCGATCGATCCTAAACGATCATGTCGAGGACTGAGGACGAGAGGATACAGTTGACTCCAGCAGCTTTGAAAGCTGATGTTTCACTGTATTTTGGTTTCACAATTAGAAGTGTTTATTGTATCCTCTCGTCCTCAGTCATGGAAGGATTTCATTGTTCCTTCCGCTGCAAAAATGAATGTAATATTTTACTTCAAACACACTTAATTGAATTGTAAACAAAAAAAGTACTATAGTTAAAAAAGCCAAAATAAAAGAACAATAATTGTTTCCCTGCGTCGTGATCCATGCGTTCAGACACCAGAGGTTCAGACACCAGAGGTTCAGACACCAGAGGTTCGGACACCAGAGGTTCAGACACCAGAGGTTCGGACACCAGAGGTTCAGACACCAGAGGTTCGGACACCAGAGGTTCAGACACCAGAGGTTCGGACACCAGAGGTTCAGACACCAGAGGTTCGGACACCAGAGGTTCAGACACCAGAGGTTCAGACACCAGAGGTTCAGACACCAGAGGTTCAGACACCAGAGGTTCGGACACCAGAGGTTCAGACACCAGAGGTTCAGACACCAGAGGTTCGGACACCAGAGGTTCGGACACCAGAGGTTCGGACACCAGAGGTTCGGACACCAGAGGTTCAGACACCAGAGGTTCAGACACCAGAGGTTCGGACACCAGAGGTTCAGACACCAGAGGTTCGGACACCAGAGGTTCAGACACCAGAGGTTCGGACACCAGAGGTTCGGACACCAGAGGTTCGGACACCAGAGGTTCAGACACCAGAGGTTCAGACACCAGAGGTTCGGACACCAGAGGTTCAGACACCAGAGGTTCGGACACCAGAGGTTCGGACACCAGAGGTTCGGACACCAGAGGTTCGGACACCAGAGGTTCAGACACCAGAGGTTCGGACACCAGAGGTTCGGACACCAGAGGTTCGGACACCAGAGGTTCAGACACCAGAGGTTCAGACACCAGAGGTTCGGACACCAGAGGTTCAGACACCAGAGGTTCGGACACCAGAGGTTCGGACACCAGAGGTTCGGACACCAGAGGTTCGGACACCAGAGGTTCAGACACCAGAGGTTCGGACACCAGAGGTTCAGACACCAGAGGTTCAGACACCAGAGGTTCGGACACCAGAGGTTCAGACACCAGAGGTTCAGACACCAGAGGTTCAGACACCAGAGGTTCAGACACCAGAGGTTCGGACACCAGAGGTTCAGACACCAGAGGTTCGGACACCAGAGGTTCAGACACCAGAGGTTCGGACACCAGAGGTTCAGACACCAGAGGTTCGGACACCAGAGGTTCAGACACCAGAGGTTCGGACACCAGAGGTTCAGACACCAGAGGTTCAGACACCAGAGGTTCAGACACCAGAGGTTCAGACACCAGAGGTTCGGACACCAGAGGTTCAGACACCAGAGGTTCGGACACCAGAGGTTCAGACACCAGAGGTTCGGACACCAGAGGTTCAGACACCAGAGGTTCAGACACCAGAGGTTCGGACACCAGAGGTTCGGACACCAGAGGTTCGGACACCAGAGGTTCGGACACCAGAGGTTCAGACACCAGAGGTTCAGACACCAGAGGTTCGGACACCAGAGGTTCAGACACCAGAGGTTCGGACACCAGAGGTTCAGACACCAGAGGTTCGGACACCAGAGGTTCGGACACCAGAGGTTCGGACACCAGAGGTTCAGACACCAGAGGTTCAGACACCAGAGGTTCGGACACCAGAGGTTCAGACACCAGAGGTTCGGACACCAGAGGTTCGGACACCAGAGGTTCGGACACCAGAGGTTCGGACACCAGAGGTTCAGACACCAGAGGTTCGGACACCAGAGGTTCAGACACCAGAGGTTCAGACACCAGAGGTTCGGACACCAGAGGTTCAGACACCAGAGGTTCAGACACCAGAGGTTCAGACACCAGAGGTTCAGACACCAGAGGTTCGGACACCAGAGGTTCAGACACCAGAGGTTCGGACACCAGAGGTTCAGACACCAGAGGTTCGGACACCAGAGGTTCAGACACCAGAGGTTCGGACACCAGAGGTTCAGACACCAGAGGTTCGGACACCAGAGGTTCAGACACCAGAGGTTCAGACACCAGAGGTTCAGACACCAGAGGTTCAGACACCAGAGGTTCAGACACCAGAGGTTCGGACACCAGAGGTTCGGACACCAGAGGTTCAGACACCAGAGGTTCAGACACCAGAGGTTCAGACACCAGAGGTTCAGACACCAGAGGTTCGGACACCAGAGGTTCAGACACCAGAGGTTCAGACACCAGAGGTTCAGACACCAGAGGTTCGGACACCAGAGGTTCGGACACCAGAGGTTCGGACACCAGAGGTTCAGACACCAGAGGTTCGGACACCAGAGGTTCGGACACCAGAGGTTCGGACACCAGAGGTTCAGACACCAGAGGTTCAGACACCAGAGGTTCGGACACCAGAGGTTCAGACACCAGAGGTTCGGACACCAGAGGTTCGGACACCAGAGGTTCGGACACCAGAGGTTCGGACACCAGAGGTTCAGACACCAGAGGTTCGGACACCAGAGGTTCAGACACCAGAGGTTCAGACACCAGAGGTTCGGACACCAGAGGTTCAGACACCAGAGGTTCGGACACCAGAGGTTCGGACACCAGAGGTTCAGACACCAGAGGTTCGGACACCAGAGGTTCGGACACCAGAGGTTCGGACACCAGAGGTTCGGACACCAGAGGTTCGGACACCAGAGGTTCGGACACCAGAGGTTCGGACACCAGAGGTTCAGACACCAGAGGTTCAGACACCAGAGGTTCAGACACCAGAGGTTCTCTCGTGAACACGTTCACTGACACGAGTCCAAACCACTGGTCAGCAGCAGAAGTGCAGCGTCCGGCGCCGAGGATGTAAAACAGGGTCAGAGGACTCGCTGGTGACGACAGAACCTTCATCTCCTGTCGCTCAGACAGGCTTCCATCGGCTTTGCTTTTTCCATCGCGAACCAGCGCCGCAGATCAGTTAGCGGTCGAGGGCGCGGAGCTAATGCCGGCTAATAGGCGCCAGCTGCCTCCTCCTCCGAGGCCCGGTTTATTTTGGACCTTCATTGTTGTAGGTGAGTCGACGGTGCAGACATGTGACCCGGATCTGCAGGAGGGAACTGGGTCAAAGCCCTGCAGAGCCGACGACTCGTCCTCTCCTCGCTGGGTCATGTGACAAGATCTGGGCGTCATATCTGACCCGACCCGTCGCCCTCATCTCAGAACCGGAGCTATTTTTACCAGCAGCTCGGCGGGTGTTTGTCGCACCCTGACAGAACTCTGACAGAACCCTGACAGAACTCTGACAGAACTCTGACAGAACTCTGACAGAACCCTTACAGAACTCTGACAGAACCCTGACAGAACCCTGACAGAACTCTGACAGAACTCTGACAGAACCCTGACAGAACCCTGACAGAACCCTGACAGAACCCTGACAGAACCCTGACAGAACTCTGACAGAACCCTGACAGAACCCTGACAGAACCCTGACAGAACTCTGACAGAACCCTGACAGAACCCTGACAGAACCCTGACAGAACCCTGACAGAACCCTGACAGAACCCTGACAGAACTCTGACAGAACCCTGACAGAACCCTGACAGAACTCTGACAGAACCCTGACAGAACCCTGACAGAACTCTGACAGAACCTTGCAGCACAAACACATCCATGGAAGTATATCATCGGAATATTGAAGTTTGATTTGTGTTGAAAATAGTCATTTATTAGTTTATTCATTATTTTATGGAATTCAATCATTTCTAAATGTGAATATATTTTCACATAGACTTTTATATTCTGAGAACAATAACTCAAAAATAAATTGTCTAAATTCAATATTTTTCAATTTATAGCCCTTTAAATTCAATATAGTAATGTTGGTACAACAGTGTCACTATAACAATAATACTTGATCGAACTTTTAGCCAATCACGTGACACACAGATGATCACGTGACACACAGATGATCACGTGACACACAGATGATCACGTGACACACAGATGATCACGTGACACACAGATGATCACGTGACACACAGATGATCACGTGACACACAGATGATCACGTGACACACAGATGATCACGTGACACACAGATGATCACGTGACACACAGATGATCACGTGACACACAGATGATCACGTGACACACAGATGATCACGTGACACACAGATGATCACGTGACACACAGATGATCACATGAAGACGTAGAAACATCGGCGCGTCGGTAAGAAATCAAAAGTTAGAGCGAATGGATCCGTGATCGATGACACGATCATCCAACATTTAAATATTTCATTTAAAAGGCTGCGAATTAAACAATTTTGAATTAAAAAGAAAAGATTTCGGAATTAAAATATCAAACTCTATGTGTAAAAATCAAATCATTCATTTGTAAAATATTTAAATGTTTTATTGAACTATTACAAAAACACATTGAGCTCAAATATAGAAATTATTGAATTCAATTATTAAAGAAAATAATGTAATGTTTAAAAAAAATCAATCAATTCTCTGATGTCACTGACAGACTTCGAAACAATATTTTATTTTCCACAGTTAAACCGACAGGATCGTAGACAATCACGAGAAATATCGCCGTATTTTTCTTTTCTTCTTCCTCCGAAGCGATGAAAGAAGCCGACAGGTTGGTCGACTCCCCTTAAACTGCTTCAATCCCCCTTGTTTTAAAAACTCTTGTCCCCAAGAAATGAATCCGTCAAAGCAGATCTAAACTCCCAGAATCCTCTTGACCGCGGCGCTCGACGGGAACAACATTCCTCGCCTCAGAAACGAGCTTCAACTCCTTCATCGCGAGCGTTTACACGTAAAAAATACTGAATGACAAAGAAATCTGACGGCAGATTAACTGAAGCCATTAGCAAACCTGTCGACGGTAACCATCTGTCTCTCACTGACGCTCAAGAGTCGCTCCAGAACAAACTCACTCCAGAACCAGGTTTTTGATTCATAAATATTGGCTTTAGAGAGAAGTTGTTAATATTTGAATGAAGATTTAATACGGTGTCGAACAAGATCTTAAGATAACATTAGAACCAAAGCTGAACCAAATTCAAACACAAACAATCATCTGGAGCCTCAGGAAGGTATTTTCTTAAAGAAAATAAAGAGTCCAGTCACTCTCTGAAGAAAACTTATTTCGGCAGTTTATATCGTAAACTTTCTTCCTTCATTCGTGACCAAAGAACTAATCGGTGCATCGTCTGCATAAATGTTGATTTTGCCTCAAAAGATGTTGAAAATTCTCAACATAATTTTTTCGATTTTTCTTATTTTCCCAAAGGATCTATAAAGTTACATCCATCCATCATATGATCTAAAACTGGTCATACATGTGCAGCGCTAATGGCTACATTAAAAAAAGAGGGGAATAAGGGGGAATTCTTTAACGTAGCCATTAGCGCTGCGTCAGAGCCTCGTCCAACACATGTTCGTCCTCAGACAGTCAGATGGAGATGAAAGGAAAAAGAAAACAGAAGGTTTAACGAAAGAGAAGAAGATGCGACTTTACAAACGATACTTTCTACATCAACAGAAATAAAAGACGACAAATATATTGTCATTACATGTTAACTTGATAAACCTCACGTCTCTGACGAGTAGAAACGTAGTCGTCACGTTTAGTCACATGTTACAGAGAATAAACTTTTATTTGCAGACACTAAACTGGATTAAGAACCAGCGAGCGCCGAGGTGCTGGTTTGTGTGTCATGTGCGAGCGAACAGAACCTGCAGCAACACTTCAGCCACTAATCTTCACGGTTTAACGGAGGCGACTCCAGGCTTCGGTCGAACATCCTCGCGACCGTGTTCAGGTTAATCCTCTCGACTCATCATCTCTTCTCCACCCAAGACATGCTTTCAACTGTGAGGAAGTCGAACCTACAACCTTCTCTCTCTCTCTAGAAGAACGAGGGAGGAACTGGTTTCAAAGCTGGCAGCGATGGGTGGAAACACCAGCCTCGGTGTCGTCTTCTCCTCAGTAACTTGATCAGAGGTTGATGCACAGAAGCCATGAGGCTCGACGCTATCACCCCGACTAGCTGAGTCCAGAGAATTGACTCTTATCTTTGTTTAAGTTAAAATATGTATCTGAACATTTTAATTAACATTTAAACGTCAACTTCTGAGGCAACAACAGACGGTCGTAAAGTGACAAGATTTCCACCTGACAGCTCATAAAATATACATTTATTGATGACTGACCTCTCTGACCTCTCTGACCTCTCCCTGATTCCCTGGATAAATATTATTTTGTATTAATTTTTTTTTTTTAAATATATTTTTTGTTTTATGTATTATTATTTTAATATATTTGATTTAATCCATTATAAAGTATCAAATATTATTTAATCATTTGTATTTATTTATACATTATTTATTTATTATTATTATTATTTTTGTTTTATTATATTTTAAGTTATTATTTTCGATGCATTATTCTTATTGTTATTCTAACTATTTTCTAACAAGTTCACTGTATGTTAAATATATTTCCCTGCTGGGAAAAAATTCTGCTCTGACATTCACACATACTGATGTGAGTAGGCTGTAGGCTGCACACTTGCGCCAAGTTCACCATCAGGAGCAATCAGGGTGAAGTGTCTTGCTCAGGGACACAACGACACAAGCTTGTCTGGAGCTGGGATTGAACCTGCAACCTTTTGGACTGCAGGCAACCACTCTACCATCTGAGCTATGACGCCCCTCATTTTTAAACATGTTAGTCCGCAACAATGTCCTCATCGTCCTTCACTCGCAAACAAGACCATGAGATACTTTAACAAATCTTCTCTCTTGAGCGGATCTCGTCTCTGACTTAGAAGGACATTTTTCCAGCTGAGAATCATGGTCTCAGATGTAGAGGAGCTGATCCTCATCTTGGCTTCCTCACGTATCTTCTCAGCGAGGAACCGAAGTTCTTGTTCTGAGCAACAAAACCTTTGACCTTTGAACCTCAGAACTCTTTACCAAGAAATATTGTTCAATGGAATGAAACAAAATGTTGCGTTTTTAACGTAGCCATTAGCTGTGTTGCTCAGCTATATAGTTTAATTTTGGCAAACAAACCTAAAGATCAAACATCTCTTCATCTTCATATCGGACACGAACTCATTGGAAACTTTGACTCGTGGAGTCACTCAAGTTAGCGTAGCGCTCAAGTTAGCGTAGCGCTCAAGTAAGCGTAGCGCTCAAGTTAGCGTAGCGCTCAAGTAAGTGTAACGCTCAAGTAAGCGTAGCGCTCAAGTTAGCGTAGCGCTCAAGTAAGTGTAACGCTCAAGTTAGCGTAGCGCTCAAGTAAGTGTAACGCTCAAGTAAGCGTAGCGCTCAAGTTAGCGTAGCGCTCAAGTAAGTGTAACGCTCAAGTAAGTGTAACGCTCAAGTTAGCGTAGCGCTCAAGTTAGCGTAGCGCTCAAGTTAGCGTAGCGCTCAAGTTAGCGTAGCGCTCAAGTTCCCAGGAAGAAGGGCAACACATCCGAAAACATTCTTTCACGAAACACACTTTCTGAAACGACGTACGTTTCATAAGTCGTTTTTGTGCGTTTGTGCTCCTTTCATTTTCCTTGAAAGCCAAAAACTAGCGCACGATCTAGTTCACTTTTTGTAGCCGCCAGGAGGATCAAAGGCTCCTTAAAAAAACTGGACCAAAACAAACGTTGTCCTCACGTAGCCTCGAGCTAAAGCACTTTAGCGATTGACTCGCGACTAATGTGCTGCTTCAACAGCAGTCGTCAGGTGACGCCGGTTCTGCAACATTCCTGTGATGTGGAGAGAAGACTCTATTTGGACTCTATCCCGCCGTGACCTCGAGTCGAGTCCGATCGAGTGTCACTGAGACAGTGAGCGAGAGAACGTTGGTCGACACCTGTGAAGATGAAGCAACTCCTGCTTCAATCCAACGTTTGTGGAACGATAACATGAACTTGTCGTCTACACCGATGACACACACGTCTACACCGACGACACACACGTCTACGCCGATGACACACACGTCTACGCCGACGACACACACGTCTACGCCGACGACACACACGTCTACGCCGCCGACACACACGTCTACGCCGCCGACACACACACGTCTACGCCGACGACACGCACGTCTACGCCGACGACACGCACGTCTACGCCGACGACACGCACGTCTACGCCGACGACACGCACGTCTACGCCGACGACACGCACGTCTACGCCGACGACACGCACGTCTACGCCGACGACACGCACGTCTACGCCGACGACACGCACGTCTACGCCGACGACACGCACGTCTACGCCGACGACACGCACGTCTACGCCGACGACACGCACGTCTACGCCGACGACACGCACGTCTACGCCGACGACACGCACGTCTACGCCGACGACACGCACGTCTACGCCGACGACACGCACGTCTACGCCGACGACACGCACGTCTACGCCGACGACACGCACGTCTACGCCGACGACACGCACGTCTACGCCGACGACACGCACGTCTACGCCGACGACACGCACGTCTACGCCGACGACACGCACGTCTACGCCGACGACACGCACGTCTACGCCGACGACACGCACATCTACGCCGACGACACGCACGTCTACGCCGACGACACGCACGTCTACGCCGACGACACGTACGTCTACGCCGACGACACGCACGTCTACGCCGACGACACGCACGTCTACGCCGACGACACGCACGTCTACGCCGACGACACACACGTCTACGCCGACGACACACACGTCTACACCGACGACACACACGTCTACACCAACAACACAGAGAGACTGAGAGTACAAGTAAAGAACATGTTCTACCAGTTTAGTTAAAAAAAAGGATGATCCGTTTATCGACACATATTTGACCTTGAATGAACATTCAATACAGAAGAATATCTTACAAGCAGCTGAAGTGATGAGTGGGAGTGAGGTTTGTATCTTCATAGAGTTATAAAATCAGTCGAAAAAAGTATTTTTATCTAATTATAAATTCAAGTCAAGAAGTGTTTTTTGACATTTTTAAGTTTCAAAAACTAGTTTAGCTAGTTAGCTATCAAAAGGTACTTTTACAAGATACACTATCACAACACCAGAGTCAAGTACTGGACAATACTACACATATATACTTGTTACTACACTATCACAACACCAGAGTCAAGTACTGGACAATACTACACATATATACTTGTTACTACACTATCACAACACCAGAGTCAAGTACTGGACAATACTACACATATATACTTGTTACTACACTATCACAACACCAGAGACAAGTACTGGACAATACTACACATGTATACTTGTTACTACACTATCACAACACCAGAGTCAAGTACTGGACAATACTACACATGTATACTTGTTACTACACTATCACAACACCAGAGTCAAGTACTGGACAATACTACACATGTATACTTGTTACTACACTATCACAACACCAGAGTCAAGTACTGTACAATACTACACATATATACTTGTTACTACACTATCACAACACCAGAGTCAAGTACTGGACAATACTACACATATATACTTGTTACTACACTATCACAACACCAGAGTCAAGTACTGGACAATACTACACATATATACTTGTTACTACACTATCACAACACCAGAGTCAAGTACTGGACAATACTACACATATATACTTGTTACTACACTATCACAACACCAGAGTCAAGTACTGGACAATACTACACATGTATACTTGTTACTACACTATCACAACACCAGAGTCAAGTACTGGACAATACTACACATGTATACTTGTTACTACACTATCACAACACCAGAGTCAAGTACTGGACAATACTACACATATATACTTGTTACTACACTATCACAACACCAGAGTCAAGTACTGGACAATACTACACATATATACTTGTTACTACACTATCACAACACCAGAGTCAAGTACTGGACAATACTACACATATATACTTGTTACTACACTATCACAACACCAGAGTCAAGTACTGAACAATACTACACATATATACTTGTTACTACACTATCACAACACCAGAGTCAAGTACTGGACAATACTACACATATATACTTGTTACTACACTATCACAACACCAGAGTCAAGTACTGAACAATACTACACATATATACTTGTTACTACACTATCACAACACCAGAGTCAAGTACTGGACAATACTACACATATATACTTGTTACTACACTATCACAACACCAGAGTCAAGTACTGAACAATACTACACATATATACTTGTTACTACACTATCACAACACCAGAGTCAAGTACTGAACAATACTACACATATATACTTGTTACTACAGTATCACTATGTATCGTGATCAATCACTACTGTGAACAAGAAACAAAGACATTATTCAAAAGACCGTCAATAAAAATACGTGTCACTCCTAAAATAACAATAAAAGGTCACTCAGAGGTCACTCCTCAGAGGTCACTCAGAGGTCACTCCAGTCGCTCACAGACCAAGAGAGTAAATAAATAAATAAATGTAAATAAATGTCTGACGATCAACACGAGCTGCTGTCACTGACGTCACTGAACGAGCTGCAGATCTTCACGACGACCCTGAAGACTTCCTGTCAAGACACCAGCGCTCGCATCGTCACGAGCGTCTCCAGAGTAAACCAGGAGGAGACTCATGAACGTCAGAGTCTCAGAGTCAGAGTCTCAGAGTCTCAGAGTCTCAGAGACTCAGAGTCTCAGAGCCATAATGCTTTGCCGCCCAGCCAACAAACCGTTGATCCTTTTGCCACAGTAAACATAGAAGTAGATTCTTTTTAAACTCAGTGTCGTAGCGACCAATCAGCTGTCACTTTACAGAGCGGGGAGCAGAAAGGCATCATGGGAGTGATGTGGACCATCTCAGTCTATTCTGAGAGAGAAGTTTGAGTTGTGTTCAGATGTTTTTGACAGTTAGGAGGAGGTCCCGGGACAGACCCGCCACACACAGGCCTGTCTTGGTCGTCCAAAAATGTATTTTTACGAAACAGGAAGTTTGATTTTGATACTGTTTCGTTCTTTCAGGTTAAATCTGTTTGTTTTCCTTCATCAAACGAGTTCCATCTTTACATGTTGATCTCTGTCTCTTATCTTATCTTAAACATCTCAATCAAAGAAGTTGATATAGAAGTTTATCTAAATCAAAAGCTTCGACTCCAGTCAAAAATAACTTCTGATCCTGAAGTAAACTTTTTTTTTTGTTTTCAATTTTAATCAAAAAATTAAGTCATTTTTTATGTTAAGTTTGAAATTAAGTTGGAAAAGGTTCTGAAGATTATTTTTAACTTATTTAGAGTCGTTTTTTCAGAGAAAAGGGCTTTTAATAAAAAGTTAAAAAAACAAAACAAACTGTTTTAAAGATTCTGAAGTCATTGGTTTTTCGATTAAAATCAAAGAAAGTTTTGAAGTAGTTTTTATTTGTATTTTATTGAAGTGAAAAACGTTTTTAAGCATAATTTGTAGAAGTGAGTGAAATTTAAGTGAAACATCTTTTTAAAAATTGTTTTAAAAGTTGAGTCACTTTTTAATGGAAATTAAAGACATATTTCAAGTGAAAAAAGTTGAAAAAAGAGCCTCCTGCTGTTTTTAACTGACAGTATTTTAGGTTAAAATCCAATTTTTGATTTATTGATGAATAAACAAATCGACCTTCAACACATGAAGACAAAAATAATTCTTCTGGCGATAAAAGTGTCAAAATGGCCGACAACTGACCTTGGAGATGAGCTCGTCGTGGTTGGCCAGGTGAGCGCGGCAGTGGATGCAGCTGTAGGTGCGGTGGCAGGACGGCAGGTAGGCCTGGAAGGTCTTGGACTTGGTCATCTTCACCATGTCCGTGGGGCCGGCCTCCTCGCTGGCGTCGGGGCTGGAAGAGCTGCAGCTCCGCTGGACTCGCTGACAGAAGAAACACTGGAGGATGCAGGCAAAAGCCGTCGTTGTTGAGGAGAGGGAGTGTGGTCGACTCCACACAGACGCCCAGGAGAAAATCTGACCTGCACACAGAACACCTTCTCAGTCCCACCAGCTGTTGATTATGTTGTCGTCGTCGTCATGGCTACGCAGTGACATCACAGGATTGAAGGACATCAGTGACTCTGAATGATTGACATTTACATTGTTTAATACAGACATTATGTTTCGTATTTGTTTTTTCAATCTAATTCAGTTTATTGATGTGTTTTTTATAAATATTAAATGAAATAATTAGAACATTTAAACGTAAGTCAATTAAATAAAAAATAACTTTTTTATTTCAAAATAAATCAATACATTTAGATTTTATTGATATTGTAATTCAAAAATACATTTTTTTTTCATTTGTAGAATTTTTAGCTTCACTATAGAAATGTTGGTTTAATAGTTTCAACGTTATTTATTTTTTTACACATGGATTCTGATTGTGTCAAAATATATACATTTCTCTATTAGATTTAAAGGCTAAACAAATTGAAAATGTATTTAAATTAGAATATCACGTGTAAAGAATTTAAATAAAAATAAATAACACATTTGTATTTAATGATTCAAAGTAAATTATTCATAGATTTAAAAATAACATTTAAATAAAAAATAAAAAAAGTTTATTATTATCATTGAATTATTATTTATTATATTTATAAAGTCATTTAAACTTTGTTGAAAATATAGAAGTTTGTGTCGAATAAAAAAAAATTAAATAAAGATTGTTTTATTCAAACTATTATTGTTCAAAATAATATTAAATAAAGATTGTTTTATTCAAACTATTATTGTTCAAAATAATATTAAATAAAGATTGTTTTATTTAAACTATTATTGTTCTAAATAATATTAAATAAAGATTGTTTTATTTAAACTATTATTGTTCTAAATAGTATTCAATAAAAAATGTTTTATTCAAATTATTATTTTTCAAAATAATAGTTTAATTAAAGATTGTTTTATTTAAACTATTATTGTTCTAAATAGTATTCAATAAAAAATGTTTTATTCAAATTATTATTTTTCAAAATAATAGTTTAATTAAAGATTGTTTTATTTAAACTATTATTGTTCTAAATAGTATTCAATAAAAAATGTTTTATTCAAATTATTATTTTTCAAAATAATAGTTTAATTAAAGATTGTTTTATTTAAACTATTATTGTTCTAAATAATATTAAATAAAAAATGTTTTATTCAAACAATTATTGTGCAAAAATAATATTAAATAAAAAATATTTTATTAAAATTATTATTTTTCAAAATAATAGTTTAATTAAAGATTGTTATATTTAAACTATTATTGTTCAAAATAATATTAAATAAAAATTGTTTTATTTAAACTATTATTGTTCAAAATAATATTAAATAAAATTGTTTTATTTAAACTATTATTTTTCTAAATAATATTAAATAAAAATTGTTTTATTTAAACTATTATTGTTCAAAATAATATTTAAAAAAAATAGTTTTATTTAAAATATTATTGTTCTAAACAATATTAAATAAAAATTGTTATATTTAAACTACAATTGTTCTAAACAATATTAAATAAAAATTGTTATATTTAAACTACAATTGTTCTAAACAATATTAAATAAAAATTGTTATATTTAAACTACAATTGTTCTAAACAATATTAAATAAAAATTGTTATATTTAAACTACAATTGTTCTAAACAATATTAAATAAAAATTGTTATATTTAAACTACAATAGTTCTAAACAATATTAAATAAAGATTGTTCACCAGAGACAAACACCTCAAATCTCTTCTTTCAACACTAAAATGGTGACGAAACCACTTTTAAAAAACGTTTGTATCAAAGTTTCATCAAAGACACGTTCGGACGCTTTGATGACTTTGAAAAGATTTTCTGATCGAACTCAAGTTGACGATGACGAGAACTTTATGTTTGAAATGAAATCAAACTCTCAAACAGGAAATGAGGCGACAGCTTCTTCTTCTTCAAATATTTAATGATGATTAATATATGTATATATATTAAAAATATATAAATACAGTATTAATGACCAGCAGTTGTGGTGAATATGATCCTAATGATATTTTCCAGTGACTTCGGTGAAACATCGTCAGTGAAGAGAAAGACTTTTCAGCAGCAAGTGTTTCCAGAATCATCTTCATGGAAAGTTTCATCTTTGAAACTCTGTTGCTCTGAACATCTGATCTGATCACGACCAGCAACTTGATTAGTGACGTCACTGGTCACATGGTCTGATGTTATAACAGGATCATGCGGTTAAAACCACCATGTGTTTAGTTTTTTAAAGAGGAAGCGTTTGATCTGTCAGAGGTTGAGCAGCAGATGAACCAGCAGATGAACCAGCGGAGGAACCAGCAGACGAACCAGCAGAGGCACCATCAGATGAACCAGCAGAGGAACCATCAGATGAACTAGCAGATGAACCAGCAGATGAACCAGCAGATGAACCAGCAGATGAACCAGCAGATGAACCAGCAGATGAACTAGCAGATGAACCAGCAGAGGAACCATCAGATGAACAAGCAGAAGAACCATCAGAAGAACCAACAGATTAAACAGCAGAAGAACCATCAGAAGAACAAGCAGAAGAACCATCAGAAGAACCAACAGATGAACAAGCAGAAGAACCAGCAGATGAACCATCAGAAGAGCCAGCAGATGAACCAGCAGATGAACCAGCAGATGAGCCAACAGATGAACAAGCAGAAGAACCATCAGAAGAACCAGCAGATGAACCAGCAGATGAACCATCAGAAGAGCCAACAGATGAACAAGCAGAAGAACCATCAGAAGAACCAGCAGATGAACCAACAGATGAACCATCCGATGAACAAGCAGATGAACAAGCAGATGAACAAGCAGAAGAACCATCAGAAGAACCAGCAGATGAACCAGCAGATGAACCATCAGAAGAGCCAACAGATGAACAAGCAGAAGAACCATCAGAAGAACCAGCAGATGAACCAACAGATGAACCATCCGATGAACCATCCGATGAACAAGCAGATGAACAAGCAGAAGAACCAGCAGATGAACCAGCAGATGAACCAGCAGATGAATCATCAGAAGAACCAGCAGATGAACCAGCAGATGAATCATCAGAAGAACCAGCAGATGAACCAGGAGATGAACCAGCAGATGAATCATCAGAAGAACCAGCAGATGAACCAGCAGATGAACCAATAGATGAATCATCAGATGTACAAGCAGAAGAACCATCAGAAGAACCAGCAGATGAACCAGCAGATGAACCAATAGATGAATCATCAGATGTACAAGCAGAAGAACCATCAGAAGAACCATCAGATGAACCAGCAGATGAACCAATAGATGAATCATCAGATGTACAAGCAGAAGAACCAACAGAGGAACCAGCAGAGAGAGACCACTGTCTAACTGTATCCTCTCGTGCTCAGGCATGGCCGGGATATTGCAGGATTTTATTGTACCTTCAGCTGTGGGCGATGTAAGGACAGCTGCCATCTAATGGCCGAATGTTTAATTGCAACATGAAAATGTACAAACAAAATGAAAACATGCTAGAGTTCAGTTGAATATCGACAGGATCGCGAAAGAAAACCTCTTGATATTTAAGTGATTAAATATTTAAACACCATGACCTGAATTCCCAGGTCGAGTTGATATAAAACTTTATTGATTGATTGATGGATTTATAGATTTAACTATTAAAACATTACGACCGTCATACAAACAATAAAACGTTACAAGCTCCACTTGCAAAGTCCCATAATGCAACAGTTGAGGAGGTTGATATAAAGTACAGGTGAGACAGTAAAAGTATCAAAAACATAAACTCTGATTGAAAAACACAAGAACTATGGAAGTTAAACATCAGTGGCATCAGAAAATATAAAGATTGAATTTAACATTTTAATGTTGAAACTTTAAAATGTCTAGAAATTTGAATTTTTTTAAGCATTTAATTTTCATTTAATTTAATACTTTCCAAATGTAAAGGTTCCTTTTTTTCTAACAAATAAAGTTTGATATTTTCAATTCCAATTATTTAAAAATGAATGTAATACATTTGATATTTTTTTAATTGTTGCTATAATAGTTTTATACTTTGAAACAAACGAAGACACTTCTGGTTATTGTCACCTAGAGGTCGCTGGTGGAACTACAGGATCAAATGAATAAAACTCTGATCATTGATTTGATTCTTCGCACTTTTATTACTAACAGTATTGATCCTGGACTCGACCTTCTGATGATCCAGTTGCTGCTGAGCTAGTTCAACACAAACATGTTATCTTTATATTAGTCGAGTCAACACAAGTCAACACAAGTCAACACAAGTCAACACAAGTCAACACAAGTCAACACAAGTCACGTTCATGTCAACAACGTTTTGAGAAGACACGATAATATTGACTTTCACCGAGACAAACGTTCAGCGTGTTAGCATCATGCTAATCATAGCTAATCATATTTTACTGTAATAATAGTTCTTTAATGGTTTATATTTCAATAATATTTTCTCTTAAAAAGTTATTTTATGGTCAATAAATTAAAACAATTATTATTACTATTTTTTCATAATGAACATTTACAAATATTTACGATTAACATTAATGTTTGTGTTGCAATTACACTTTGAGCCACTAGATGGCAGCACTTATTACATCCTCTACAGTTACAGTAAAACCAGTGAGATCCCGGCCATGACTGAGGACGAGAGGATACAGTGAGTCCAGCAGCTTTTAAAGCTGATGTTTGGACATATTTTGGTTTGAGAAAATTGAAAGTAGTTACGACTTCAAAAGTCATGTGGTCTGTAAATACTACAACACCAGAGTCAAGTACTGGACAATACTACACATATATACTTGTTACTACACTATCACAACACCAGAGTCAAGTACTGGACACTACTACACATATATACTTGTTACTACACTATCACAACACCAGAGTCAAGTACTGGACACTACTACACATATATACTTGTTACTACACTATCACAACACCAGAGTCAAGTACTGGACACTACTACACATATATACTTGTTACTACACTATCACAACACCAGAGTCAAGTACTGGACAATACTACACATATATACTTGTTACTACACTATCACAACACCAGAGTCAAGTACTGGACAATACTACACATATATACTTGTTACTACACTATCACAACACCAGAGTCAAGTACTGGACAATACTACACATGTATACTTGTTACTACACTATCACAACACCAGAGTCAAGTACTGGACAATACTACACATATATACTTGTTACTACACTATCACAACACCAGAGTCAAGTACTGGACAATACTACACATATATACTTGTTACTACACTATCACAACACCAGAGTCAAGTACTGGACAATACTACACATATATACTTGTTACTACACTATCACAACACCAGAGTCAAGTACTGGACAATACTACACATGTATACTTGTTACTACACCCTCACAACACCAGAGTCAATTACTGGACAATACTACACATGTATACTTGTTACTACACCCTCACAACACCAGAGTCAAGTACTGGACAATACTACACATATATACTTGTTACTACACTATCACAACACCAGAGTCAAGTACTGGACAATACTACACATATATACTTGTTACTACACTATCACAACACCAGAGTCTAGTACTGGACAATACTACACATATATACTTGTTACTACACTATCACAACACCAGAGTCAAGTACTGAACAATACTACACATATATACTTGTTACTACACTATCACAACACCAGAGTCAAGTACTCAACAATACTACACATATATACTTGTTACTACACTATCACAACACCAGAGTCAAGTACTGGACAATACTACACATATATACTTGTTACTACACTATCACAACACCAGAGTCAAGTACTGGACAATAATATACATATATACTTGTTACTACACTATCACAACACCAGAGTCAAGTACTGGACAATACTACACATATATACTTGTTACTACACTATCACAACACCAGAGTCAAGTACTGGACAATACTACACATATATACTTGTTACTACACTATCACAACACCAGAGTCAAGTACTGGACAATACTACACATGTATACTTGTTACTACACTATCACAACACCAGAGTCAAGTACTGGACAATACTACACATATATACTTGTTACTACACTATCACAACACCAGAGTCAAGTACTGGACAATACTACACATATATACTTGTTACTACACTATCACAACACCAGAGTCAAGTACTGGACAATACTACACATATATACTTGTTACTACACTATCACAACACCAGAGTCAAGTACTGGACAATACTACACATGTATACTTGTTACTACACCCTCACAACACCAGAGTCAATTACTGGACAATACTACACATGTATACTTGTTACTACACCCTCACAACACCAGAGTCAAGTACTGGACAATACTACACATATATACTTGTTACTACACTATCACAACACCAGAGTCAAGTACTGGACAATACTACACATATATACTTGTTACTACACTATCACAACACCAGAGTCTAGTACTGGACAATACTACACATATATACTTGTTACTACACTATCACAACACCAGAGTCAAGTACTGGACAATACTACACATATATACTTGTTACTACACTATCACAACACCAGAGTCAAGTACTCAACAATACTACACATATATACTTGTTACTACACTATCACAACACCAGAGTCAAGTACTGGACAATACTACACATATATACTTGTTACTACACTATCACAACACCAGAGTCAAGTACTGGACAATACTACACATATATACTTGTTACTACACTATCACAACACCAGAGTCAAGTACTGGACAATACTATACATATATACTTGTTACTACACTATCACAACACCAGAGTCAAGTACTGGACAATACTACACATATATACTTGTTACTACACTATCACAACACCAGAGTCAAGTACTGGACAATACTACACATGTATACTTGTTTCTACACTCTCACAACACCAGAGTCAAGTACTCAACAATACTACACATATATACTTGTTACTACACTATCACAACACCAGAGTCAAGTACTGGACAATACTACACATATTAATTGTTACTACACTATCACAACACCAGAGTCAAGTACTGGACAATACTACACATATATACTTGTTACTACACTATCACAACACCAGAGTCAAGTACTCAACAATACTACACATGTATACTTGTTACTACACTATCACAACACCAGAGTCAAGTACTCAACAATACTACACATGTATACTTGTTACTACACTATCACAACACCAGAGTCAAGTACTCAACAATACTACACATATATACTTGTTACTACACTATCACAACACCAGAGTCAAGTACTCAACAATACTACACATGTATACTTGTTACTACACTATCACAACACCAGAGTCAAGTACTCAACAATACTACACATGTATACTTGTTACTACACTATCACTATACATCGTATCGTTGCCTCTGTATCGACAGATTTTTGCCAATAAACACACCCAAGTATTTGTTAATGCTAATGACAAACTTAGCTACTTTAGCATTCATGGTAGCAGGTTAGCTTCTGTCCTCCCTCTCTTCACTCTCTTCTTCGCCTACTTTTCATCTCTGAATAATATATATATGTTCTATTTGTGGTTTATTTAAGATGAAATCCTTCTTTTAAATTTATCTTGGAAAAAGTATTTGGTAGATGAAAGAAATATTACACAGAATGAAATTACTTTTTAGTTCATGTAACAAATAAATAAATGTATATATTTATTTTGTTTTTATTGGGGGTGTTACATGTTTTTATTGATTACTATAAACCTTATATTTCACTTTCAACAAATACATTTCTTCAGCCAATCAGGTGTCAGCATGATGATGACAGGAAGTCAGAGGAGGAACTTCCGTGACGTCACCTGTGCAGGAGGAGCTTCAGGCGAGTGAGAAACATTTGGAAGAATTTATCAAGTAGCTGTCAATCAAGAGATGTTGTTGACGACACACCGTCCACCGGTGGGGGCGCTGTTGAGCCAGACTCTGCTGGACTAACAGGGTAAAAAAAACACACTACCTGTTGCACCTGAGGCGCGCGCGGACAAACACAACATCAGAAATGAAGTAAAAACACAACTGAAGGTGGAAACAACACAACAAACATCTGCGGCTCTGGAAGTTTCCAGATCAGCAGCAACAGGAAGAGCAGAGTCGAGACAGAAGCCAGACGAGAAAACAAAGGAGCTTCCGCAACTCAACAGGAAGCACACACACATGTACACACTATCACACACACACTCACACAATCACACAACACACCAGTGGACCCACATCTACATATATGGTGAACAGGCCGCACAGGTGCTCCAGTATAATCCCTGCATGAAAAGAACCAAATCCCCTTTTTGAATTAGCCCAGTTTAACCCCAGTGACACACACACACACACACACACACACACACACACACACACACACACACACACACACACACACACACACACACACACACACACACACACACACACACACACACACACACACACACACACACACACACACACGCACGCACGCACGCACACACACGCACACACACACTCAACAACAAAGGAAAGATATTTACTCAACACTTCATAATCGATACACAAAGATAAAAGTTGATCAATAAAATTTCATCATTGTTTTTTTTTTTTTCTTCTGTTAAATAAAATCAAAGTTTTAAACTTTTTACTTATGCTGTGTGTTGTTGATGTATTTATCATTATTGTATTATTTTCACATCATCATTATTACTTGTTATTATTGTTGTTGTTATTACTTTTAATGTTTGTACAACATATCTTAATATAATGTGTCTGTTTGTTTCATCTTTTGTTATAAACTTTCATATAACAAACATGGAATAGAATCAAATAAACAGAAATGTGAGGATTTAAAAAAAACAAAACAAGTTCATTATTAATTCCATGATAATCTGGTTGTTTAGAATCATATTCTCTGACAAACACACGTTATTATTGTGACAATAATAGATAATAGATCGATCATAATGATCGAATATTGACAGTCGAACACATGTCAACGCTCGTGCGCGACTGACACGCGCGTGCGTGTGATTTAAAGCGTGTTTTGAGGAGTTTTTGCTGAAAGTGAAAGAAGTGCTTCAGGTAAGACTGACGTCACTGAGACAAAGAGTCGACACGTTGTGCAGGAAGTGTCGAACAAAAGATTCTCACGAGAAAATAACAACAAATCCTGCTTCGACTGACACTTGTGACGAGGTTCGATCACCTGAGATCACCTGTACAGGTGTTTTCTTCTTGTTTTCTTCTTGTTTTCTTCTTGTTTTCTTCTTCTCAACAAAGACAAAGACTCTTCGAGCAACAGTTTTTTTTTTGTCGCTTCTTTCTCCCGAACCGAGTGAGCGACACGAACCAGACCCGGGTCAGAACCGCGGGTCCAGGTGCGTTGAACAGGTAACTTACCTCACCTGGAGAAAACAACAGCAGCTGCTCGAGGAAACAAGGGGTTCGTGTCGCTACATCAAAGCCTCGAGGTTCGGGTCCATGAGTGCGGTTCTGGTCCCGGACGAGGCTCTGGGTCGCGCAGGTGCTGACGGTTCCGTTAAAGCAGCTTTTGTTGTCTTTGTGTTCGTGATGGACGGTACTTTTGGCCTGGTGACGTCACCGGGGGGCGGGGCCAGCGAGGAGCGACAGCGCAGCGCGGCCTGTAGCGCGCCGCGCTGCGTTCAGGCTCCCGTGGGAAAGATGGGACGCGAGGTGAGCTTGTTTACCAGCGCTGGCGTTTGACTCGAAATAAATCCATTGAAATACGGAATAAAGACGAATATAAGTGAACAGTTTCATTTATTGAGGTTTAAACTAACCATTTATCGATGACAATATGATACATTTAGCGCATTATCACCTCTTTAAACCGGTTTTATAGACACAAACACATCAAATATTAACAGTTATATTAACAATAACTAACTTACTCAGCAACGCTTCATCTTATTATTATTATATATTGTTCTTTTCATCATCATTGTCATGTCAATTCTATCACGTGAGGACAAACATCCGGAGGAAATAATACCTTTAAACTGTTATATATATATAATATATTTCGACAGTAAATATCTTTCTTGTTCTGAGTTAATAAACA
This sequence comes from Callionymus lyra, assembly GCF_982586985.1. Taxonomy (NCBI): domain Eukaryota; kingdom Metazoa; phylum Chordata; class Actinopteri; order Syngnathiformes; family Callionymidae; genus Callionymus; species Callionymus lyra. The sequence continues at coordinate 54,543,620 of NC_141818.1, forward strand.
AGTACAAGCTGTTCCAGTTTTGACTATTGTCCTTCAGAGCTTGTTATTTCCCATGCGGCCTGAACGCCCCGCAGCTGGAGGGCGGGAGCGCGCGATTCCCCGGATGTGTAAATAAATACAAGATGATGAGAAAATAATAATAAACGTTTATTCTCGACTTCACGCGCACACGACGATAAATAGAACGCGATTTGGAGTTTTTGTAGCCTTTATTAATACATAAACTAAAGAACGACACTTTTTATGAAGCATAAGACGCTGTTTTGGTCGATTTTTTAACACATTTAAATTTAAAATAGCATTTAAAAAGAACAACAACATGATATGAGCCAAAACGAAAACAAGCCAAACACTGTGAGTTAATTCGAGAAACAAGTCAATATTCCTCAAATATCGTTGTCATAACATGAGATATTGTAATAATAATGTATCATTAAAAATGGCAGCTCAACACTAGAGCTTCTTTATTTCCCATGGTTCCTGAACACAGCAATAATGGTGTTGCTTCACAGCTGCACGTGAACGCACCACCGCAGAGCTGCAGCTCCTTATCAAAGCTTCACTGACACCTGCAGCCATGACGACGTGCACCTGAACGCACCACAGCAGCGTCACACCAGAGTTTGCGTTAAAAGTGCAAAAACAATAAAGCCGTGATGCGTTCAAGGACAGGCGCGGTCACTCAAACTCACCCCGAGTTCGCGTCTCCTTCCCCGCCGCGGACACACGCACGAGCCGCTGGACATCAAGACACCGTCGACCCGTCCGGGCGCAGAGTCCGGGTCCAGCCCATGGAGGTCCCGAGGGTCATTGAAGGGTCTCTGGAGCGACCTTTAGAGTCCGTCCAGAAGGTTCTGGTTCTGAGGCTCGAGTCTCTGGTCCTGAACACGATGATGCTCTGAATGATCGAACCTCCTCTGGACCGAGCCTGGTTCTCTTCTCCTGCTGCGGAACCAACAGAACTCAGATTAATCTTCCTTTAGTCCAGTAATCCTGTGACACATTTGAAGGCTGTAGGAAACGAGAGAATTGTTTGGAGCTGCGCAGACAAACAAGTCCTTGAACTCATCACCAGAGACCACAGCGTCATGGACGAGAGGCTACGTCATAAGTGGGTCGCAGGTTCAGGTGGGCTCACTGCCGACGTGCCCTTGAGCAGCTCTTTACGACATAAATATATAAACAAACATATATATGATTTAGGGCTCGTGGGACTCAAACTAGTGACTTAAATGTTTTATTCGTTTTAAAGTGAAAAGGTTCAAAAACATAAATAATATATTTAAAAATATATAAAAAACAAGCGTAAAACTTTACTGTTTTTGTTCCTTAAATGACATCAATGTGAAAGTTCACAACATGGCGTATTATTTTAATTATTTACCTAATTTGTAATTCAATAAATTCGCGTGATCCATTTTTCGTCAAATGATCTTGTCGTTGACAGATATATCTGTATATATTTTTAAATTCTATACAAAGCAACGTTTTAAACTTAAACGACGAGAGAAAACAACTTGATTCTGTGAGAAGTTGTTATGACGGCCGTGAACGCAGCAGAAGCCAAGCAACACAGACACTTCCACAAATAGCAGCCAATCAGATCGCAGCCTCGTCATAAATCCACCAATCCGCTTCTTCAAATGGGCGGTGCTTGGGTGACCACCGGCCAATCAGCTGCGGGGCAGGAGTGGGCGGGGCCGCCCGCGTGGTGGCGACTGTTGTTTTTGGCTGCGCGCGCCACCAGCAGAGGCACGTGCCGAGCGTCGATGCCGCAGAGCGCGCATGCGCGGCTCGACGTCGAGCACGTGGTGCGACGAAAACAAGTAAACAAAGGTGGAAAATAATGGATTTAATCTCGTTTTTCGGTTCATTTAACTTCATTTACGCGAATATTTACACGTTATTTGACTTAATATGAAGCGAAACACGTCATAAATATTTATTTACATTATTATTTAATGTTTTATTTTCATGTTACGAGCGAAGAATCGAATCTTCAAACAATGATCATAGTTTTATATGAAAACATGTTTTATTTCACTGTTTGTGTTTAAAAAAAGGTTAAACGAGGAAGTTTGACCTCGTTTTGTGAATGGATTCTATTCATCAATCGCTGCAGCGAAGACTGCAGTGGACGCGCACTGGAGCGACAGCGCCACCGTGTGGAAGATTCTTATAAAATACTAGGAAACGTTTGTCCAGTAAATGACTATTTAATGATTAACTTTATCATTTCAAAGGATTCAAATGTAGAAGGTTTAACTTTTTAAACATTTAATTATATTAATATTTATATATTGAAAGGTTTACTTCGGTTTTATTGTGTATTTTCAAAATATTAATTTTTTTTTTTAAAACGTTTGATTTGAAATAGTAAAAAAAAATCAACATTTTCTAAATTCAAGGTCAAAATGTCACAACGATCGACGAGCGACTTGAACATTTGAGAAAATCACGCGACGGAAGAAAATCAGTTTCATCAGAAAAATTGAAAAAACAGTTTAAACTTTGAATTCTTGTTTTTAAATAATTAAATAAAATATTTTTTTTATTGAAAAGTAGATCAGAAAAATACAACTAATTCATTTAAAAATATTGAACATTCTTTTAAATGTTTTAGTCAAAGTCATTTACATTTATTTGAATTATTTAATTCTATTATTTCTATGTTTAAAGGTTGATTTTATTGAAAAGATTAACTGAATTAAAAAATAATTTGTTTAAAATATTTCACTTGTTATTTTTCACAGTTTTATATTTGAATTCCAATCATTTTTTTTCTTTAAATTCAAAGTATTTTAAATTCAATTTGAAAATAATAAAAGCGTCACCAGACGATACTAATGGATCTCAGAGCGTCTCGATCGAACTTTCAGCCAATCATGTGACGCACAGATGATCACATGATGCTCAACATTAATCTTTAAACCTAGAAATGATTGAAATAAAAAATGATTATTAATTGAATCAATAAAGAAAGCTTCATCATTTAATGCAACATTAATTCCACATTATTTCTGGCAGCAGCGACAGACTCTCAGACGCTGAAATACAACCAAGGAGCTTTATTTTCGTTCTCAAACTGCACAAAAGGTTTTACACGATCCAACCGTACAGAGTGAAGTATTTCCACGGGAGACGAACTCAAACAAGAATTAGTGTCCGATAGAAACAAAACATTCATTTACAATAAAAATATCTGCACGAAAACATCCAGAGAGAAAAAAGAGGTGAAGGGAGAAAAAATAGAAATGTTTCTTTTTTTTAATACAGTCACGAATCACAGCTGTGGCGACGAGTCGTTGGAAATGTACAGATCTGGATTAAGTCGACCCCCCCTGACCCCCCTGACCCCCCACACCCCCAACTCTGGCTTGATTGTTTTCAAAAAGAGCGAAAATACTGCGATTACAACCGATTCCCGACGAAACGAAAGCTGCACGTCAACGTCTCTTGATATCAAGACTATCTTAAAGGCACGAACAACAGGTTTGCACAGAGAACTTGGCAGAAGCTTATCTTACAACGACCCCCCCTCACCCCCCCTCACCCCCCCAGACTATCTACAGGCCGGCCCGGGCAGGCACCTCGAGATTCGAACCCCCCCTCGTGCTGTGAAAGCAAGTGCAGGTAATACTCGCGGGTGTTCGCAGCCAATCAGGAGCCGGCGTGCACTTTAGTTAAAATAAAATCTGTTTTCAATATATATACGCGGACGAGTTTAACCTCTGAGAGCAGAACCCAAGACCCTTTTGTACTTTTGTACTTTTATACTTTTGTACTTTTATACTTTTGTACTTTTGTACTTTTGTACTTTTGATGTTCAACCGTCGTTTCAAGGATCCTTCACCAAAAAAATCAGACAAGAATTTGGGCAAAATAGCAGCAATTTGAGCGTTTTTTACCTTCGACTCCCAAACGTCTCCTGAGATCAAGAAACAGGTGAAAATCAATTTTAAACTCGGTTAAAGTTAACGCTTCGAACCGAGGACCGTCTTTACCTTCAAGGTAAGGAAAAGGGAAAATTATTTTGATCAAAAGGCTAAATTTCTCTGAAATCAAAATCAATTTAAGTCAAGATTCAACTCTTAAAGTGCAAAGACTCGTTCAGAGGTTTGATAGGAAAAGAAAAACTTAAGCTCCGCCCACAGAGGTTAAAAAAACGACCTTGACTTCGACCTTGGCTTAACTCGTAAAAGACTCTTTTTGTAAAATAAATCTTTCACTTTAATTCATCGTTGGTTTCAGAAGCGCTTCAGTCAACAGTCGTCCATCGACAATCTTGGCGGGAAATTTGAGCACGAATCGAGCGGATCGAGAACAAATCGGAGTTTGAAGTAAAAAACAAAAAGGATCAGCGTTTATATGGTTATTCTCCTTTTTAGCAACGACGACGACAAGGGGATGGCGGTCGGCATGACGACGGAGGAGGAGAGGAAAAGCACCACGTGACCAGGAAGTGATGGAGGCGAAGAAGAGGAGGAAGAGCCGGCGGCTCGTGTGGCACTTGAACGTCGCGCTCGTCTTTGTTTGCGGAGCTTCTTAACAGTCGAGCAGGTTCTGGTGACGAGGCGACGGATCCGCGGCGAGAGAAAGAACAGATTTAACGCTTCACTCAAAATTGTTGGAATCCGACGAAAAACACCGAAATAATGTGTTTTTTTAATCGTCAAAAGCTCAGAATTTATCGTTTGAATCAAAGCAACTCAATATGTCAATCGTCGTTTAGGCCACACGGGGGCGCACTTCGGTGACGTCATCCGCAGGCGTCTAAGATGGAGTCGACGAACACGGCGAGGAGAGTCGGTCTTGTTTGAGGGCAAAGAAACTGGACGAACCAGACGTCAGTCACGTTTGTGTTGGCTTCAAACAACCCCCCGCACAACAGACACACACACACACACGCACACACACACACACACACACACACACACACACATGAACCTCGGAGTGACAGTGATTGATCCTGACGTTCCTGAGCAAAGACGACTAGAAGTGAAGACGGATCTGAAGGTCACGGCAACATCGTGTGGAGGCGAGAGGAGGAGATACTGCTGGAGACACACACACACACACACACACACACACACACACACACACACACACACACACACACACACCCACACACACTTGATTAGAACAAACATCAATATATCAGTAGTATAGTATATATATATATATATATATATATATATATATATATACACACACACACAAATATATATATATATATTTATATATATGTGTGTGTACATCCATGTGTGTGCATGTGTTTGTGTCTATATGCGTATATACAATATTTGTGTGTATAAAGTATGTGTGTTTGTGCACGTGTGTGAGTAAATGTATGCATGTTGGTGTGTGTGTGAGCATGTATGTTTGTGTGAACACATGTGTATGTGTGTGTTTGTACATGTACAGTGTGTGTGTGTATGAATGTAAAGTATGTGCAAATGCATCCATGTGTGTGTGTTAGTGTTGTGTGTTTACATGTGTTTATAAAGTATGTGTTTGTAAAGTATGTGTATTTGTCTCAGTGTGCATGCAAGTGTGTGTGTGCATGGATGTGTGTGTGTGCACGTATGTTTGTGTGTGTGTGTATGTGTGCGTTTGTACATGTACAGTGTGTGTGTGTGTATGTAAAGTATGTGCAAGTGCATCCATGTGTGTGTGTTAGTGTTGTGTGTTTACATGTTTGTGTGTATAAAGTATGTGTTTGTAAAGTACGTGTATTTGTGTCAGTGTGCATGCAAGTGTGTGTGTGTGTGTGTGTGTAGATGATCCAAGATGGCCGCCTCACCTGCCAGTTAACACCTGAGCTGGAAGCGAGCGGTCTCCTCGAAGATCAGCTCCTTCAGCTTCTCTTTAGGAAGGTCGTCCAGTTCCATGTCGAACTTGAACGGAGCTTCAGCCACAGGCTGCACAACAACAACAACAACAACAACACAACGTCAGCGCCGGGACTCGAACCCACAACCTTCAGGGTCAGACCTCGTCCGTGGGGTCGTAGTACTGCTCCAGGTAGGGGTGAGCCAGAGCCTCCTCCACCTCGATCCTCTTGTGGGGGTTAAAGGTCAACATCTTGTCCAGCAGGTCCAGAGCTGAAGAGACACAAACAAGTTCAACGAATGGAGGTCAAAAGTAAAAACACAACAAAGACACAAACATTAAAAACATTATTAATATTCAAACAATAATAAGATTTTATTTTGCTCAATAACTTCATAAAGAAGTTTTAACCTGAAATAAGAGAAATATTGAGATCAAAACAATAAAAGTTCAATAAATAAACTGTTAATATAATATAATATTATATTATATATATATATACTATTTTTCTTCAAAACTCAAAGACATAATAATTTAATATTTTTTAGTTGAAATCAAGAGTAAACTTTTAACAACATAAGTAAAGAAACATTTATGTGATTAAATAAGAAAAAAGTTTTTAAATAGTTTGCGTCAATTATTTATAAAAATGAGGTAAATCAAGGAAAACAACATTAACTTAACTTAACTTATTAACAGAAACATTATTGTAATGATTGTCATTATTATGTGATTTTTGTCATTATTGTAAATTCTATTGTCATTATTATAGTTATTATAGTAATAACTGTTTTTGCTATTATTGTTGTTATTATTGTCTTTATTATAGTTATTATCCTATTATTATAGTTATTGTCTTCATTAGTTATTATTGTAATAATTGTAGTTGTTATAATTCTTATTGTTTGATTATTATTATAGTTAGTATTGTTACAACTGTTGCTTTTATTATTGTTATTATTATCATGTTTTATCTGTGATATTATTATTGTTATAATCGTTAGTAACATTATTCTTGTTTTATGTTATCATTATTGTTATAATTATTGTTATGGTTTTGACTGTAATATTGTTGTAATTGTTGATGAATCATTATTGTTATAATTATAGTTATAACTATAATAATTATAATAGTTATTATAATAATAATTATTATAATTATAATAAATATCAGGAAACATTACACACTATCTACACACACTATCAACACACACTATCTACACACACTATGACCACAACGATGACACTAAAGCTCGACTTCTCTCTAAACATAACATCACTGATATATAATAATAATAAAACTGATATATAATAATATTAATAAAACTGATATATAATAATAATAAAACTGATATATAATAATAATAAAACTGATATATAATAATAATAAAACTGATATATAATAATAAAACTGATATATAATAATATTAATAAAACTGATATATAATAATAATAAAACTGATATATAATAATAATAAAACTGATATATAATAATAAAACTGATATATAATAATAAAACTGATATATAATAATATTAATAAAACTGATATATAATAATAATAAAACTGATATATAATAATAAAACTGATATATAATAATAATAATAAAACTGATATATAATAATAATAATAAAACTGATATATAATAATAATAATAAAACCGATATATAATAATAATAATAAAATTGATATATAATAATAATAAAATTGATATATAATAATAATAATAAAACTGATATATAATAATAATAATAAAACCGATATATAATAATAATAAAACCGATATATAATAATAATAAAACCGATATATAATAATAATAATAAAACCGATATATAATAATAATAAAACCGATATATAATAATAATAAAACCGCTTTATAATAATAATAATAAAACTGATATATAATAATAATAATAAAACTGATATATAATAATAATAATAAAACTGATATATAATAATAATAAAACCGATATATAATAATAATAATAAAACTGATATATAATAATAAAACCGATATATAATAATAATAAAACTGATATATAATAATAAAACTGATATATAATAATAATAAAACTGATATATAATATTAATAAAACTGATATATAATATTAATAAAACTGATATATAATAATAATAAAACTGATATATAATAATAAAACCGATATATAATAATAATAAAACTGATATATAATAATAAAACTGATATATAATAATAATAAAACTGATATATAATAATAATAAAACCGATATATAATAATAATAAAACTGATATATAATAATAAAACCGATATATAATAATAATAAAACTGATATATAATAATAAAACTGATATATAATAATAATAAAACTGATATATAATAATAATAAAACTGATATATAATATTAATAAAACTGATATATAATAATAATAAAACTGATATATAATAATAATAAAACTGATATATAATAATAAAACTGATATATAATAATAAAACTGATATATAATAATAATAAAACTGATATATAATAATAATAAAACGGGTCTCTAACCTTTGGGGTCAGCGTTGGGGAACAGGCGGTTCCAGGGAACTTTGCAGCGAAGCGGCAGCGACAGCAAGTAGTTCCTGGCCTTGATGTTGATGATGCAGTTGAGGTCCTCCTGAGAGGGAGACCCCAGGATCCCTGACAACAACAACAACAACACGTCAGAACCAGAACCACGTGACCACAGTAAACAACAACAACACATCAGAACCAGAACCACGTGACCACAGTAAACAACAACAACACATCAGAACCACGTGACCACAGTAAACAACAACAACACATCAGAACCACGTGACCACAGTAAACAACAACAACACATCAGAACCACGTGACCACAGTAAACAACAACAACACATCAGAACCAGAACCACGTGACCACAGTAAACAACAACAACACATCAGAACCACGTGACCACAGTAAACAACAACAACACATCAGAACCACGTGACCACAGTAAACAACAACAACACATCAGAACCACGTGACCACAGTAAACAACAACAACACATCAGAACCAGAACCACGTGACCACAGTAAACAACAACAACACATCAGAACCACGTGACCACAGTAAACAACAACAACACATCAGAACCACGTGACCACAGTAAACAACAACAACACATCAGAACCACGTGACCACAGTAAACAACAACAACACATCAGAACCACGTGACCACAGTAAACAACAACAACACATCAGAACCACGTGACCACAGTAAACAACAACAACACATCAGAACCACGTGACCACAGTAAACAACAACAACACATCAGAACCACGTGACCACAGTAAACAACAACAACACATCAGAACCACGTGACCACAGTAAACAACAACAACACATCAGAACCACGTGACCACAGTAAACAACAACACATCAGAACCACGTGACCACAGTAAACAACAACACATCAGAACCACGTGTCCACAGTAAACAACAACACATCAGAACCACGTGACCACAGTAAACAACAACACATCAGAACCACGTGACCACAGTAAACAACAACACATCAGAACCACGTGTCCACAGTAAACAACAACACATCAGAACCACGTGACCACAGTAAACAACAACAACACATCAGAACCACGTGACCACAGTAAACAACAACAACACATCAGAACCACGTGACCACAGTAAACAACAACACATCAGAACCACGTGACCACAGTAAACAACAACAACACATCAGAACCACGTGACCACAGTAAACAACAACACATCAGAACCACGTGACCACAGTAAACAACAACAACACATCAGAACCACGTGACCACAGTAAACAACAACAACACATCAGAACCACGTGACCACAGTAAACAACAACAACACATCAGAACCACGTGACCACAGTAAACAACAACAACACATCAGAACCACGTGACCACAGTAAACAACAACACATCAGAACCACGTGACCACAGTAAACAACAACAACACATCAGAACCACGTGACCACAGTAAACAACAACAACACATCAGAACCACGTGACCACAGTAAACAACAACAACACATCAGAACCACGTGACCACAGTAAACAACAACACATCAGAACCACGTGACCACAGTAAACAACAACAACACATCAGAACCACGTGACCACAGTAAACAACAACAACACATCAGAACCACGTGACCACAGTAAACAACAACACATCAGAACCACGTGACCACAGTAAACAACAACAACACATCAGAACCACGTGACCACAGTAAACAACAACAACACATCAGAACCACGTGACCACAGTAAACAACAACAACACATCAGAACCACGTGACCACAGTAAACAACAACACATCAGAACCACGTGACCACAGTAAACAACAACAACACATCAGAACCACGTGACCACAGTAAACAACAACAACACATCAGAACCACGTGACCACAGTAAACAACAACACATCAGAACCACGTGACCACAGTAAACAACAACATATCAGAACCACGTGACCACAGTAAACAACAACAACACATCAGAACCACGTGACCACAGTAAACAACAACAACACATCAGAACCACGTGACCACAGTAAACAACAACAACACATCAGAACCACGTGACCACAGTAAACAACAACAACACATCAGAACCACGTGACCACAGTAAACAACAACAACACATCAGAACCATGTGAGCGTCACGCGTGTCAATCTACCCAGGATGTGGTTGAGCTGGTCCAGGTAGTGCTTCCCGGGGAAGATGGGTCTGTTGGAGAGCATCTCAGCCAGGATGCAGCCCACGGACCAGATGTCGATGGACTTGGTGTAGCCCTGCAGGACAGAGCAGCTGTCAATCAACGTCAATCAACTCAATCAATGGAGAAAATGGATGAAATGTAAAATGTCCTGCAACAATATTTAGGATTTTAGTCGAACAACTAAATAAAGAATGTTTTAACGATAAAGATGAAGAAGGAAAAACAAGATAAATATTTGAGAAATGTTAGGAAAGATGACATTAAATAATAATCATGTTTTAAATTGTAGATAAAGCGACTGAATCAAATAAAAAATAAAAATATAAGCGCAAGAAACGATTACGCAGACTCGACACTAGGGGGCAGCAGAAACGAAGTGTCTTTTTTACAGCGTTTATTTCTTTTCCTTTTCGATTTTGTTTAGATATTCTATTATTATGACAGGTTTTTATTTAGATTTTTGCACTTTAACTTCATAATAATTTATAATTATTTGTCATATCGTTCATTCCAGGTGTGTTGTGTTATTTAAGGTTTTTATTTTTAAAGTTCAAAACTCAAATGACAGTATTTTATTGTCAACTCATGATATGCAGGGAGTATTATAAGTTTATATATTTAAAAAACGTTTTGCCCTAATTTTAACACTGAGAATATATATAATATATATATATATATTCAAAATATTGCAAATAAAACATACGAGGAATAAGTATCTAAAATAACCGTAGAGATATCGAAAGAATATTTGAAAATAAAAGGTAAATTCATTATTATAATTGTAAATACTGTTTAAAAGTTGTTGAGTTTAATCTTTAAAAAGCAGAAATAAAGGCAATAATGAATGAAATAAATAGAAACTGGTGAGCCTGCAGTACACGTGTTCTCACAGTAGGTGGCGGTGTTATAAACACGTTGTTTAACTTCCTGGTCACTGGAGAGACTGTTGTCAATATTTAAACTGATGGAATCAAACAACAACAACAACAACAACAACAACAACAACAACACACCTTGGAGTTGAGCATGATCTCCGGGGCTCGGTACCAGCGCGTGGCCACGTACTCCGTGAGGAACCCGGTGTGGTCGTGGTCCGGGTCGGCCACACGGGCCAGACCGAAGTCACAGATCTGCAGAGAAACCAATGAGTTCCTTCAACGAGCCACGTGTTGCTCTAGCGCCACCTTCAGGTCGCAGGTGGTGTTGAGCAGGAGGTTGGAGGGCTTCAGGTCGCGGTGCAGGACGTTGGCCGAGTGGATGTACTTCAGTCCTCGCAGGATCTGGTACAGGAAGTAACATATATGGTCGTTACTCAGGTGTTGAGTCTTCAGCAGCTTGTAGAGGTCCGTCTCCATCAGGTCCTGCACGATGTACCTGCAGCTGGTTAAAGAACCTAGTAGTACAAGGTGTGTATTATCAAGAGCCTGAAGACACGATATATAGTGATACTGTAGTAACAATATACATGTGTAGTATTGTCCAGTACTTGACTCTGGTGTTGTGATAGTGTAGTAACAAGTATATATGTGTAGTATTGTCCAGTACTTGACTCTGGTGTTGTGATGGTGTAGTAACAAGTATATATGTGTAGTATTGTCCAGTACTTGACTCTGGTGTTGTGATGGTGTAGTAACAAGTATATATGTGTAGTATTGTCCAGTACTTGACTCTGGTGTTGTGATGGTGTAGTAACAAGTATATATGTGTAGTATTGTCCAGTACTTGACTCTGGTGTTGTGATGGTGTAGTAACAAGTATATATGTGTAGTAGTGTCCAGTACTTGACTCTGGTGTTGTGATAGTGTAGTAACAAGTATATATGTGTAGTATTGTCCAGTACTTGACTCTGGTGTTGTGATAGTGTAGTAACAAGTATATATGTGTAGTATTGTCCAGTACTTGACTCTGGTGTTGTGATAGTGTAGTAACAAGTATATATGTGTAGTATTGTCCAGTACTTGACTCTGGTGTTGTGATAGTGTAGTAACAAGTATATATGTGTAGTATTGTCCAGTACTTGACTCTGGTGTTGTGATAGTGTAGTAACAAGTATATATGTGTAGTATTGTCCAGTACTTGACTCTGGTGTTGTGATAGTGTAGTAACAAGTATATATGTGTAGTATTGTCCAGTACTTGACTCTGGTGTTGTGATAGTGAAGTAACAAGTATATATGTGTAGTATTGTCCAGTACTTCACTCTGGTGTTGTGATAGTGTAGTAACAAGTATATATGTGTAGTATTGTCCAGTAATTGACAGACTATATTGAAATAAGAAACATAAATATAAAAATAAAATATGTTTTAAAGGTAAATAAAACATTAAAATTAAAAACCTGATACTTAAGTGTATTTATTTAAACTAACATCTAACAGTAAATCCGACTGAAGTTAATCAAAGAGAAGTTGCTTCAGATTCTTTAACGTTCCTGTCGAGTCAAGACTTCAGTTCTGTGTCATCAAGTGTCTGCAGTCGCGGACATTTCACAACACATTATGCAACACATGTCGACCGAAGAGCAGAAGTGTGCGATCGCTTCATGTTGTGTGATTACAATGAACACACAACTACACACACGGAGCAGAAGTGTGCGATCGCTTCATGTTGTGTGATTACAATGAACACACAACTACACACACGGAGCAGAAGTGTGCGATCGCTTCATGTTGTGTGATTACAATGAACACACAACTACACACACGGAGCAGAAGTGTGCGATCACTTCATGTTGTGTGATTACAATGAACACACAACTACACACACGGAGCAGAAGTGTGCGATCGCTTCATGTTGTGTGATTACAATGAACACACAACTACACACACGGAGCAGAAGTGTGCGATCGTTTCATGTTGTGTGATTACAATGAACACACAACTACACACACGGAGCAGAAGTGTGCGATCGCTTCATGTTGTGTGATTACAATGAACACACAACTACACACACGGAGCAGAAGTGTGCGATCACTTCATGTTGTGTGATTACAATGAACACACAACTACACACACGGAGCAGAAGTGTGCGATCGCTTCATGTTGTGTGATTACAATGAACACACAACTACACACACGGAGCAGAAGTGTGCGATCGTTTCATGTTGTGTGATTACAATGAACACACAACTACACACACGGAGCAGAAGTGTGCGATCGCTTCATGTTGTGTGATTACAATGAACACACAACTACACACACGGAGCAGAAGTGTGCGATCGCTTCATGTTGTGTGATTACAATGAACACACAACTACACACACGGAGCAGAAGTGTGCGATCGTTTCATGTTGTGTGATTACAACGAACACACAACTACACACACGCAAAATATCTAATGTGGATTTATTTTATTTTTAATTGAAATGTTTGGGTTTTTAAGCATTGAATTATTATTCTTTGCATAATTTAATTCAATGATTTTTATATTAAAAGGTTAAATTTTGTTTATTTGAACTAATTAATAATAAATAAAAATCGTATATTTTCAAAACAATAACAAATCAGTGAAGCTACTGGAAGGAACTTCAGCCAATCAGGCGACGAGCAGACGATCACGTGACCACATAGAAGAACATGCTTCATGAGAGCAAGTGTAATCATTCAGCTTTAAACTAATAATAATAAACTAATAACTACTACTAACTAAACACACGTGACTTAAAGAGCTACAGCGAGTGCATCTGTGCTCGATTGGATTTGTCTGCCAAGATGGAACCAAATAAATTATAAATGAAATTCCAGTTATTAATTCAATTATATAAAAAATATTAACCATAGAAAAAAGGGGCCAAAAGTTACATGTTTAGATGCCTTTAAAAAGTTGTTAATTTCTGTTCTATTGATTATTAAGGTGTAGAAGGTGTTTGTAACATCTAGACGCTGGAGTTCTCCACGAATAAAGCCCCCAGAACTCGGGGTCACGCGGCGAAGGATACACGTCCTTCATCTGGTCGATGGTGGGCGTGCGGATGATGTCGTTGATGCCGATGATGTTCTCGTGCTTGAAGCGCAGCAGGATCTTGATCTCGCGCAGCGTTCGCTGGCAGTAGGTCTGGTGCTCGAAGGGGCTGATCTTCTTGATGGCCACGCGGATCTTGTTGTCGCGGTCGTAGGCCGAGCTGCGGGAGAAGACCGTGTTGAGAAGATAAACCTTTGAATGTTTAATGATTGATTGTTGTTCCTGTCACACAAAAACACACCTGGACACACATCTACACACACAGACGTTACTACACAAGGACAAAGTCCTATTTTGCTGCTACACACCCCGTCCACTACACTACTTAGTTAAACCAACCGTCTACCCACAATGCACCTGGCTGACTCACAAGCAACAAATACACCTTTTGAACAAAAACATCTCGTTAGTCATTTCTGTGAGTCGTTCAGTAAATACAATTTACTTCCTGTTTGTGCAAAACTAATGTCACCAAAACGAAGAAAATCTTAAATCTATCTTCTTCAAAAAGACAGAAAATGAATCAATAAAAAGCTAAATCTGCAATTTTTAATAAAGTCTGTGTCAGCGTTTTTCTGTCAAGATGATCCTGAAGGAATCGAACCCTCGACTGCTCAGCATCTTCTAATGGATGGGAAAATTAAAACTCTGCTGACCACGAGCTTCTGCCTTCATTAGCCTCATGAAGATCATGAAGATCATGAAGATCATTAGCCTCATGAAGATCATGAACATCATTAGCCTCATGAAGATCATGAACATCATTAGCCTCATGAAGATCATGAAGATCATTAGCCTCATGAAGATCATGAAGATCATTAGCCTCATGAAGATCATGAACATCATTAGCCTCATGAAGATCATGAACATCATGAACATCATGAAGATCATGAACATCATTAGCCTCATGAAGATCATGAAGATCATGAAGATCATGAACATCATTAGCCTCATGAAGATCATGAAGATCATGAACATCATTAGCCTCATGAAGATCATGAAGATCATTAGCCTCATGAAGATCATGAACATCATTAGCCTCATGAAGATCATGAAGATCATGAAGATCATTAGCCTCATGAAGATCATGAAGATCATTAGCCTCATGAAGATCATGAACATCATTAGCCTCATGAAGATCATGAACATCATGAACATCATGAACATCATGAACATCATTAGCCTCATGAAGATCATGAAGATCATTAGCCTCATGAAGATCATGAAGATCATGAAGATCATGAAGATCATTAGCCTCATGAAGATCATGAAGATCATGAAGATCATGAACATCATTAGCCTCATGAAGATCATGAAGATCATGAAGATCATGAACATCATTAGCCTCATGAAGATCATGAAGATCATGAACATCATTAGCCTCATGAAGATCATGAAGATCATGAAGATCATGAACATCATTAGCCTCATGAAGATCATGAAGATCATGAAGATCATGAACATCATTAGCCTCATGAAGATCATGAAGATCATGAAGATCATGAACATCATGAACATCATTAGCCTCATGAAGATCATGAAGATCATGAAGATCATGAACGTTGAATAAACTGTTGAATGTCGTTCTGCCTCCTGGCCACCAGGGGGCGCACGATCAACCGAGCACGTTCAGAAAGGAATGAAATGATGTAACGTGACGTCAGTTTATATCTTTCCCCCTCATTTATTCTATCGTTTGTACATTATTACTGCAGGGAATGAAGGCAGTAGAGAAAGAAATGTGTCATTTAATCTCAACATGTTGGAATATCAACAGAAAACTGTATTTAAAGGTTATTTTACAGTGAATTAATTTAACAAATACATTAAAGCGAGGGACGGGTTTGTGTAAGAAAATAAACATTAGAATAAAATACAAATGATGAGTAACATGAACAAAGAATCTCTTCAAAGAAACAAATGTATTCAAAGTTAACGACCACATGGAATATTCATGATGATCATGAAGATAAAGAACAGGAAGTGGATCCAGACACAGGTCTGACCCCCCAGAAGGTTCCTCTGAGTCAGCAGATCTCATCTCTCTGACAATAATCCTTCTGGGAAACTTGGAAAGTGTTTACTAAACACTCCCGAGACGATGTTTTTCCGCATCAGCGGAATGTTCCGGAGAGTTTCATCGTGACGGATCGTTCCGCAAACATGGCGAGATCTTCGTCACGGCCAGAAGAACTGCTCCACGCCAACATGTCCACTTCTACGTGTCCAGGAATAAACCTCGGATCCTCCTGAAACTCCGTGTCATCAAAACAACGAGTGGACACGAGCGCTGCTTCTGTGACTCACTTCCACGAGAGTCCATGTTATTTCAGGCGCTCGCCGATACAAACGTGTCGATAAAGTTTTTTCAAACCAGCCGCGGGTCCGTGAGATTAAAAGATACTTTTGTGGGACGAGAGATGATCTAGTCCGAGTCAATCGCAGATGATGTCGGACCTAATGACCTTTGATTTATTATTACGTTTAAATGATGGCGTCGATGCACTGGTTCGACCATCAGGGGGCGCACTACATCATCCGTTTCCTGCCAAACTGAGCGACATCAGAGAGGAGCCGCCGGCGCGTCGTGATATCACCAAATCAATAATAAATCCTTGTACACACACACATAACCCTTTATAAATGATGCTAACAACTTAGCTCGTTAGCATACGGTGAAGACGCACACATAACCCTTTCTAAATGACGCTAACAACTTAGCTCGTTAGCATACGGTGAAGACGCACACATAACCCTTTATAAATGACGCTAACAACTTAGCTCGTTAGCATACGGTGAAGACGCACACATAACACTTTATAAATGACGCTAATAACTTAGCTCGTTAGCATACGGTGAAGACGCACACATAACACTTTATAAATGACGCTAACAACTTAGCTCGTTAGCATACGGTGAAGACGCACACATAACCCTTTATAAATGACGCTAACAACTTAGCTCGTTAGCATACGGTGAAGACGCACACATAACCCTTTATAAATGACGCTAACAACTTAGCTTGTTAACATACGGTGAAGACGCACACATAACACTTTATAAATGACGCTAACAACTTAGCTCGTTAGCATACGGTGAAGACGCACACATAACACTTTATAAATGACGCTAACAACTTAGCTCGTTAGCATACGGTGAAGACGCACACATAACACTTTATAAATGACGCTAACAACTTAGCTCGTTAGCATACGGTGAAGAAATTAGGAAATTCCCTAAGGAGTCAATAAAAGCCAATTCTGATTAAAATAGTTTAACCTTTTCAATAAAGTTCTAAAACAGTTTTTGATTCAATAGAAATATAAATGTTTGCTATTAGATATGTTTTTTTTATTATCCATTTTACAGTAATACACTTTTTCTTTAATTTAAGAGCGTTATTACGAATATTTTCTTTAAAAAAAAAAACCCAATAATAACTTCTTTATTTCCTTATCAATGTGTGTCACAGTGAAAAGCGTCCCCACTGAAACACATCCCCCCGCAGTGAACGTCACAGTAGTCATCAGTAAAATAAATGATTTAATATTATATTGTGAATTAAAAAACAGTTTTCGGTACAAACCGGTTCCTTCGGGATTATTTAAAATCATGATTAAATCAAAATAATCATCATTATAATCTGGTCAGAGTCGTAGCCAGGATGGAAAACTTTAGGATAAATGAAGAGACCGACCAAAATAAATATGTCTGCGTCAAAAAGTAAAATAAAAGATAAAATAAAATCACGTGTCCAGCAGTGAAAGAGAAGCTTCATGACTTCGATCTTCATGATGCAACTGAAACAGGAAGTAGAAACGTGTGAAATATGAGCTTTCACAAGGTCTTTCACTTTTATTGACAAGAACCGCAACAAGTGATTTAAGTTTTGTTACCGTTAATGTTTCATTATTAGATATAAAATAAAATTAAATGTTCTATGGACGTGTTCTCTGCCCTACACAGGCTGTTGTTATGGCTTTTCCTTGGGAAGGTAACCCATAGCAACAGCCTGTAAAGGGCACAGCATGCATGAAGTAGAACTGTTGTTTAAAATGAGAAGAAAAAAAAATAGAGCAGATTCTGAATTTGACTTGGAAACTGACAATTATACACAGAGCCCTCAAAGATGAAGCCAAGAAAGAAAGCTCTTCTCAGCGTCTTCAGCGTCTTCAGCACAAACGTCACAGACTCGACCAAAGATTGTTTAAAACAAACACAAATGTTCCGACACGACCGAACCACAGCAAACACATGCCGGTGCTACATTCTACACAACACCAGTCAGTCGAGAGAGACTCGCGGTCAATGGTGGTTTTATTTGTGCACGTTACAAACGAGAGGCCGAGTGAAAACACCCACATAGTGGGACCAAATAAGAAAGTGGGTTGCTATAGCGATGTGGGTGTAGGGACTGAAATGTAAACACAAGTGTGCCAGCCTTCTGCGAGGGAAATATGAGTGACCTTCCTCTCCACTTGTGTGCGAGGAATGTGTGTGTGTGTGAGTGAGTGTGTGTGAGAGTGTGTGCGTGTGTGTGAGAGTGTGTGCGTGTGTGTGTGAGTGTGTGTGTGGGTGGGAAGCTGGTCTCTGTGCAACTGTTGCACACGAGATGGAACCGTCAGCGCGAGCGAGAGCTGCTTCAGGCTCATCCTCGCTGCTGGTTTCAGGACCGGTTCTGGATCCAGTCCGGTCCACGGTGCCGTCGCCTGATTCTAACACCTGCGACACCTTTTTGGCGTAAAAGAATAAAACGTGTCCAACATGCAAATTCAATGTTTTAACATCAAATAAAACTATTATTTTAGACTTGAATACACTTTTATACCAAATACTGCAACACACATTAATAATGAAATAAACAAGTTATTATTGGGGTAAAGTAAACGTTTATTACTGTAAAATAAAAAAAACGATCGAATAGAAAACATTTATATTTCTATTGAATCAAAAACTGCTTTTAGAACATTATTTCAGAACTATTTTAATCAGAATTGGGTTTTATTGACTCCTTAGGGAATTTGCAAAGAATAGAAATAAAATAGAAAGATATCAAAATGGCGATTTATAATCGAAAAGTTTCTTTTTATCACAAAATTATATTGATATTTGACAACGATTATCGATTATTACATTTTTACAAAATGGAGAATTAAAGAAAAAAAAGAGTCTCTGGAAGTACTAAAAATAAATCCTTGTTCCTACAGTATCACGATATCTTCCATGTATCGTGACACGAATTTACCTCAAGATTCTTGTCAATACACACTTTCACAAACACATCTATTTATTATTAAGTTTATATTAAGGCTCCACAATATTTTATTCATGTTTCCGTAACAAAAGCACTTTTGTTACTATAATGTTATTTGACATGAAAATATTCCAAGTGACATTTGAACATCAGGAAATACTTTCATTTGTTCAGAAGATTCAGGAAATGTTTGTATTTCTTCTCTCGTGAAATACAAACATAGATCCTTCGCATAGTAAACACACAATGAAGACGACGACAACGACAATTTTACTACCTTCATAAGAAACTTATATACATCTTTGTTATCACAGTATCGCGATGTACGTCGTCCTGCTTCCTGTATCGTGATACGCATCGTGACGCCAGATTCTTGTGGATATACACAATATACACGCCAGTACTTAAGGTCTTGTTTGATATTTGTTCGGCTGTTTGAACGCTTCTTGAAAAAACTCAGGCAACATTTCTCCAAAAATTGACTCTCGTGTCACACAAGGGATACCACAAACACAGTTGTTTTCGGGTCGTCGGGTCACCTTGACCCAGAGACAACACAAGGGATACCACAAACACAGTTTTTTTTGGGCTTTTTGGGTCACCTTGACCCAGAGACAACACAACAAAAAATGAGTGCAAAATGACTAAAAAAAGTCCAAAAGTACTTTACTAGTAAACCATTTCTGTAGTACAAGGACTAAAAGTATCATAAAAACTTCAAGGATGATCTTCGATACGAGACTTGGTTCCACTGCAGTCAAGAACAAACTTTGATTTAAAGCCTTGACGTCACGCGTCCGTTGGTCACCGTTACGGACGCAGAGGAAGTTCAAAGTTCACTTCCTGTCGCCTCAACCTCTCTCTCTTATCAGCCACGAGTGGACTTTGCTTCTCGAGACAAACTCGCCCAGAAACGTGAGCGAAGAACGACTTCGTAACGACTCATGACACCAACGTTTCCACTCTGGCCGGGGAATGTTATGCCGACCTCTGCGGTGGAACGACACGTGGAAAGATGTCGGTTTCTGTTGATGTCGGTCGATGAGTGACTGGTGAGACGTTCAAGTTTCCAGACCTACTGAGCATGTGCAGAAGAGAGGGGGGGGGAGGGGCATGTTCAAGGAGAAACACAAGGCTTTACGCTGCAGACAGGATTACGCAACGGAGCCTGTTGCCATGGCAGCGTGGAGGGAGGGGGGGGGGGGGGGGGGGGGGCGCTCAAGGTGAAAAGCTCGAGAAGATCCGTGTGGTCGAGTCACTCGTAACGACTCATGGATCAGACGTACACTCAGGTGGAGGCGTCACACACACACACACACACACACACACATTTGTTAGTATTTAAAAATACACAAACTGAATTCAGAAGATTCAGGAAAAAACATTAACTTATCACCAAAAAATAGGATAAATATACTATTGAAAGGTTTGAAAACAAATATTACTACAAAACTAACTACACAGAAGCACTTCATGAACCTTTGAACATTCATTCTCCGAACTATTACTTTAAAAGCAAATGATCAACGATCAAAAGTTTAACTTTAGTACATAATAGTGCTGCACGATATTTGAAATAAGTGTGATTTTCGATATTAATGCGATATATTTTCTTTCACCTAAAAATGTAGCCGCATGCAGGAGCGAGTACTATAGTGAAGGTCCGGGGGTTTATAGAAGTAAACGATGATATTTCCCTTTCGTTTATTTCAACGCTTCGGTGTCGACATGATGGTAGAAAAATATCACTTCTAACACTCAGTCTCGCGGGACTTGCATCGGTTTCCTGTGAAACTGAGCGACATCAGAGAGGAGCCGCCGGCGCGTCGTGATATCACCAAATCAATAATAAATCCTTGTACACGCACACATAACACTTTATAAATGACGCTAACGACTTAGCTCGTTAGCATACGGTGAAGACGCACACATAACACTTTATAAATGACGCTAACAACTTAGCTCGTTAGCATACGGTGAAGACGCACACATAACACTTTATAAATGACGCTTACAACTTAGCTCGTTAGCATACGGTGAAGACGCACACATAACACTTTATAAATGACGCTAACGACTTAGCTCGTTAGCATACGGTGAAGACGCACACATAACACTTTATAAATGACGCTAACAACTTAGCTCGTTAGCATACGGTGAAGACGCACACATAACACTTTATAAATGACGCTAACAACTTAGCTCGTTAGCATACGATGAAGACGCACACATAACACTTTATAAATGACGCTAACAACTTAGCTCGTTAGCATACGGTGAAGACGCACACATAACACTTTATAAATGACACTAACAACTTAGCTCGTTAGCATACAGTGAAGATGCACACATAACACTTTATAAATGACGCTAACAACTTAGCTCGTTAGCATACGAGTGACTGGATCACTAGTGTTTGAATAGATCAGAAGTTAGTATTACTTCACTGGATCACTAGTGTTTGACTAGATCATAAGTTAGTATTACTTCACTGGATCACTAGTGTTTGACTAGATCATAAGTTAGTATTACTTCACTGGATCACTAGTGTTTGACTAGATCATAAGTTAGTATTACTTCACTGGATCACTAGTGTTTGACTAGATCATAAGTTAGTATTACTTCACTGGATCACTAGTGTTTGACTAGATCATAAGTTAGTATTACTTCACTGGATCACTAGTGTTTGACTAGATCAGAAGTTAGTATTACTTCACTGGATCACTAGTGTTTGACTAGATCATAAGTTAGTATTACTTCACTGGATCACTAGTGTTTGACTAGATCATAAGTTAGTATTACTTCACTGGATCACTAGTGTTTGACTAGATCATAAGTTAGTATTACTTCACTGGATCACTAGAGTTTGACTAGATCATAAGTTAGTATTACTTCACTGGATCACTAGTGTTTGACTAGATGATAAGTTAGTATTACTTCACTGGATCACTAGTGTTTGACTAGATCATAAGTTAGTATTACTTCACTGGATCACTAGTGTTTGACTAGATCACAAGTTAGTATTACTTCACTGGATCACTAGTGTTTAACTAGATCATAAGTTAGTATTACTTCACTGGATCACTAGAGTTTGACTAGATCATAAGTTAGTATTACTTCACTGGATCACTAGTGTTTGACTAGATCATAAGTATTACTTCCGTTGGATATACTGAACCAAGATGCGTCGTCATAGCAACCGAGCCTAACAAGCCTCACAGTTCACAGTCAGACGGAGACGTAAACAACGAGACATAGAAGTACAAATTGACAACTTTACTGAACGTGACACTGATTGGTCGAAGTGTGTATTTAAGAAATGATTGATTTATACAATAAATAATTATACATTTTCACATGTTTCCGATGCATATCACACGTGATAATATGGTTCAGATCTAGTACACACACTTATCAACTGACCATCATCTCAATCTGTTGATATAGTGACGTATGAAGATGACGGTATTTAACCAACAGACTTTGAAAGACAGTGAAACTTGACGGAAAGAAAGAAAGAGATCTTTTAAGATCGAGCCTCAAATACTGAGAATATATTCACAGATAGTTCGGTAAATACACACATTTTTGTGACTCCGAGCGTTAAAAGTTGTTTGTCTCTTGCACGAGTTTAACATCCTTGTCTTCAGATGTGAACTCGACCCTCACATAGTTTCGCATCTCAAGTACTTTTTTGATACTCGTTTGACATTCAGTATTTTTGACGAGGAAACTCTTGACGTCCGACATTAGTGCGACTCGACTGACGGTGACTCAGACTCGCGTCGAAACTCACGGACGAAGATCGGACTAAACATCCGGAAACACTCGTAAGATTGCAAAGGCGTAAAATCCAGACTTTTTTTTCGGAGCCAGTTTTCGCTTCAGAAAGTCGAAGATAAAAAGATCTTCTGATGAAACACAAACAATGAAACTTGTATGCGATAAATTCATTGTTGAGACTAAATGTTGTTAGAAAACAACTCAAATGTGCATCAAAATACTATTTTCTTGACTTATACTAGTCTAAATGCTGACTTAAACTAGAGGAAACTAGTCATGGAGTGACTGGTAGTCGACTCACACTGGACTGGATTCAAGGGACTCCATCATTGATCGTGATTTATTTACTTCACAGATACAGATCAAATATTCTTTAGCAGTTTCTCCAAAATTCTACATTCAAATGTTATCAAGTTTAATTATTCAGAATCTTGAACCTGCAACTTTAATTGTTTGGGGTGAAAATATGACCCTGATCATGAAGAAGATGCTCTTATTTTGAAAGCTGAGAGTTGATTTCCTGCTTCTGAACAGATTTTTGGGGAATTTTCTTAAATGTTTAGCAAAAACGTTGTAAATGAAAGAGTGTCTCATGACAGGAGGAACAAGAACAAGTGATTGATTGACAGCAGTATGTTGTAGTTGCTAAGTTACGATGACTCGACCTGTGTGTGAGTCGAGATGAAGGACCCGCCTTATGTCGCTTCTGATTGGTTGATATTGCGTGATGCCTTCAGTGATTGGCTGGATTAACGCAAAAAAAGGACCAAAGTTTATTATCGTTTGAAAAATAAATTGAGTGTTAAATTGCTAAATATAAGCATGTAGTGATGCTCTCAAACTAAATGTTTTAGCAATGACTGAGGACGAGAGGATACACTGAGTCTAGCAGCTTTTAGAGCTTATGTTTGGACATATTTTAGTTTGAAAACAAATGAAAGTAGTTACGACTTCGTCAAGAGTCATGTGGTCTGTAAATACTACAACACCAGAGTCAAGTACAGGACAATACTACACATATGTACTTGTTACTACACTATCACAACACCAGAGTCAAGTACTGGACAATACTACACATATATACTTGTTACTACACTATCACAACACCAGAGTCAAGTACTGGACAATACTACACATATATACTTGTTACTAGACTATCACAACACCAGAGTCAAGTACTGGACAATACTACACATATATACTTGTTACTACACTATCACAACACCAGAGTCAAGTACTGGACAATACTACACATATATACTTGTTACTACACTATCACAACACCAGAGTCAAGTATTGGACAATACTACACATATATACTTGTTACTACACTAACACAACACCGGAGTCAAGTACTCCAGAATACTACACATATATACTTGTTACTACACTATCACAACACCAGAGTCAAGTATTGGACAATACTACACATATATACTTGTTACTACACTATCACAACACCAGAGTCAAGTACTGGACAATACTACACATATATATTTGTTACTACACTATCACAACACCAGAGTCAAGTACTGGATAATACTACACATATATACTTGTTACTACACTATCACAACACCAGAGTCAAGTACTCCAGAATACTACACATATATACTTGTTACTACTGTATCGCGATATATGGTATCATTGACCCTGTGATACGTATCATATCAGCAGGTTCTTGTACACACACCTCTGGAGTAAAACCTATAGATCAGGTCGACAGGTTTTTACTTCATATTGGCGGCTAAGCGTTGACGTGACAGGAAGTGAGGGAGGAAGTGAGCGTCCATCAGGTCGCGTCAGCGTCAACAAAGCAGCGGCGTGTGAATCTGCAGCTCGATGAACCAGAAGTCGTCGTAATCAAGCAAACGACATCTGGAGCGAACGCCGGCGCTTCAGACGCGAGGCTGGGATGTGAAGTGGCGCCGCTGATGTCAGAGGCAGAAGGGTTGCTATGGCGACGAGCTCCACGGTGGCATTTCAAGAACGAGCTCGTGGAGCGTCGACGATCAATGCCATCAATTCAAGGGATGTTTCGCTGGAAAACTTTCAAACATCCACAGGTTCTTCACGAACATCGTTCTGTCCATCGATAGATATTCAAGTGTGATTGTAAATAGACTTTATTGTCGTTTCTACTCGGACTGTCGACGTTTAAATTGAAAACAGTGAAATATTATATTAAGATGAATAATATATTAAAAACATTGAATACTTTCTAAGCGTGAGATGATTTATTGGATGATTTTCTATTAAACTAAACATCATCTTATATACATTTTCAGTTTATAAGCGTAATAATGTATTTTAAAACTACATTAAACATATAAGATGCTAAAGATGATACATTTTAGTTCAGTTCTTGTCGGGGTTTCTATGCATATTATTGAATATTTGAGTCATTCGAGTATTTTACTAAAGAAAAAGTCAATACATTGGATTGGAAAATACTAAATAAATAAAGGAAAATATGACATTTCTACTTATAATAAAATGTTAAATGGATTAATTTTTATAAATGAAAAACAAAAGATCCATATATACATTTAAATATTTATTAGAAATCTAAAACATTAATTCAACTTGTCTAGTATTTTGTGTCATAGAAGTTAAACACTGAGTATATAATATAGTCAAAGTTTAACACCTTTAACTAGTTACTAGAGGCAGAAAAAAAACGGTTTAATGTTTACATTTATAATTGAGTATTTGTTTCACCTCCACATACGTTAATATATTTTCAAATAATCTATCAAGTTCTAACACCAGAGTGACAGAACCTTATCTTTCATCATAAACACCAAAACCAAGATAAGGCGGCGAGCGACGAGTCACGAGGCTGCAGGTGCAGCTTCACTAAATATATCGCTTTTCAAAGACACTTCCCTCCGAGATCTGAAGCCGCAGGTTTTTGAAGGAAGTCGCCTCCTGCAGATGTTCTGGTCCAGAGCCGGTGCTGGAGACCTCGGGGCCTCCACTGGACTTCGATTACTCCGTTTTTAACCTCTTTTTGGGTTATTTTCTTATAAAAAAAACTCGTAAAAATCAGTCGACGTCGTCTTTCATCTTCATGTCACTGACGAGAGAAACAACTTTGGATTTAAATCAAGAATATAAAGTGAAACGATTCAATCAAAACACAACTTTGACGCTAATGGCTACATTAAGAAACTCTGTACTTCGAGTACAGAAGCAAATACAAGTATTTCACTTGACGAATAATGAGATTAAATCAAACAAAGCGAAGCAGTCGTGACGAGGCGAAGAGGTCAAAGGTCACATCCAGGTCGAGTCGGATTAAGATCCAAACAACGTTTCAATCAAATAAATGTTGAATCGTAGAATCTTTAGATCGGATATTTTCAAACTCTTCTGATGGACAACCGACCGTATGGACCACGTCAAAGGACCGGGTCGTAGTTCAACACTTTGTTCTGAAGGTCAAGGTCATAAGACACAGTCATGGACTTCACGAAGGAGGAAAGTAGAAGATGTTGATGGATGAGGTGAAGGAAGATACTGAAGGAAAAATAACAAACGATTGAAAACATTCAGAGACTCGTTGGTCGACGAGAAGATCCAGAAACGACTCGTCGTTCAGGTTTGTAACGAACCTGCGTCTCTGCAGTACAAGTACAAGTACAAGTACTTCTGTCTGAGACGTGACATCATCCGTCACGGGTCTGACTCCAGGACAAACGTGTCCAGTGACATACAGTCGCTCCACGTCTGGAGGAACATCAGAGCTTCTACTGACGTGTTCGTCCGAAGTACACGAGACGTGAAGTAAAACTACAAACTAAGAACAGAACGACAGACATGTACACAGTCAGTGACCAGAAGTACCTGAAGATTTGACTTTAACAATCGTCTCGTTTGAGGAGGAAATTACTTTGTTAATAAAGTCACAATAGAAACACAAAATCTCTTGAAGAACTCAGTCAATAAACACTCAGAACAAAAGTCACTTAAAGTAAATGATTGAATTATATTTGAGGGAAATTAATCAAGAATGAATGAAGTTATAGATGAAAAAATGACCTTAAAGTGTGAGAAACATGGAAGGTTTATATATTAATCAAGAAGTGAATATTTCTACATGTTAAAAGAAGTATTACAATATCGTCCTCTGGCTCAGCTCTGAAGAGTACCAAAGACGAAGAAGTATTAAAACATTGTCCTCTGGCTCAGCTCTGAAGAGTACCAAAGACGAAGAAGTATTAAAACATCGTCCTCTGGCTCAGCTCTGAAGAGCACCAAAGACGAAAAAGTATTAAAACATTGTCCTCTGGCTCAGCTCTGAAGAGTCCCAAAGACGAAGAAGTATAAAATAATAAATAACTGTAACTAGTGACACGAAAAGAAAAGAATAAACACAAGAGGAGTCAAAAACATTTTTTGGTCATTGTTTACTGGGTATTGAACTTTTTTGGCAATATTTTCTTACATAGAAGTTTCTTTCCATCAAAATCTCAACTAAAATGATGTAACATCTCGACGGTGTTTGGTTTTGACACAACAAGACGTTTCATTCCAGTTAAATAAAGAAGTAAAAAACAAGAAGAAATCAATTAAAAATAAGTAAAACACAACCTTAGATTAACTTGATCAATGTTTACAGTTGTTTTCTGAGTCACATGTATACTTGTTACTACAGTATCACAACACCAGAGTCAAGTACTGGACAATACTACACATATATACTTGTTACTACACTATCACAACACCAGAGTCAAGTACTGGACAATACTACACATATATACTTGTTACTACACTATCACAACACCAGAGTCAAGTACTGGACAATACTACACATATATACTTGTTACTACACTATCACAACACCAGAGTCAAGTACTGGACAATACTACACATATATACTTGTTACTACACTATCACAACACCAGAGTCAAGTACTGGACAATACTACACATATATACTTGTTACTACACTATCACAACACCAGAGTCAAGTACTGGACAATACTACACATATATACTTGTTACTACACTATCACAACACCAGAGTCAAGTACTGGACAATACTACACATATATACGTGTTACTACACTATCACAACACCAGAGTCAAGTACTGGACAATACTACACATATATACTTGTTACTACACTATCACAACACCAGAGTCAAGTACTGGACAATACTACACATATATATTTGTTACTACACTATCACAACACCAGAGTCAAGTACTGGATAATACTACACATATATACTTGTTACTACACTATCACAACACCAGAGTCAAGTACTGGACAATACTACACATATATACTTGTTACTACACTATCATAACACCAGAGTCAAGTACTGGACAATACTACACATATACACTTGTTACTACACTATCACAACACCAGAGTCAAGTACTGGACAATACTACACATATATACGTGTTACTACACTATCACAACACCAGAGTCAAGTACTGGACAATACTACACATATATACTTGTTACTACACTATCACAACACCAGAGTCAAGTACTGGACAATACTACACATATATAT
Organism: Callionymus lyra; assembly: GCF_982586985.1. NCBI lineage: Eukaryota > Metazoa > Chordata > Actinopteri > Syngnathiformes > Callionymidae > Callionymus > Callionymus lyra. Next base: position 54,572,721 of record NC_141818.1, read on the forward strand.
TTGTTACTACACTATCACAACACCAGAGTCAAGTACTGGACAATACTACACATATATACTTGTTACTACACTATCACAACACCAGAGTCAAGTACTGGACAATACTACACATATATACTTGTTACTACACTATCACAACACCAGAGTCAAGTACTGGACAATACTACACATATATACTTGTTAATACACTATCACAACACCAGAGTCAAGTACTGGACAATACTACACATATATACTTGTTACTACACTATCACAACACCAGAGTCAAGTACTGGACAATACTACACATAAATACTTGTTACTACACTATCAAAACACCAGAGTCAAGTACTGGACAATACTACACATATATACTTGTTACTACACTATCACAACACCAGAGTCAAGTACTGGACAATCCTACACATGTATACTTGTTAATACACTATCACAACACCAGAGTCAAGTACTGGACAATCCTACACATGTATACTTGTTAATACACTATCACAACACCAGAGTCAAGTACTGGACAATACTACACATATATACTTGTTACTACACTATCACAACACCAGAGTCAAGTACTGGACAATCCTACACATGTATACTTGTTAATACACTATCACAACACCAGAGTCAAGTACTGGACAATACTACACATATATACTTGTTACTACACTATCACAACACCAGAGTCAAGTACTGGACAATACTACACATATATACTTGTTACTACACTATCACAACACCAGAGTCAAGTACTGGACAATACTACACATATATACTTGTTACTACACTATCACAACACCAGAGTCAAGTACTGGACAATACTACACATATATACTTGTTACTACACTATCACAACACCAGAGTCAAGTACTGGACAATACTACACATATATACTTGTTACTACACTATCACAACACCAGAGTCAAGTACTGGACAATACTACACATATATACTTGTTAATACACTATCACAACACCAGAGTCAAGTACTGGACAATACTACACATATATACTCGTTACTACACTATCACAACACCAGAGTCAAGTACTGGACAATACTACACATATATACTCGTTACTACACTATCACAACACCAGAGTCAAGTACTGGACAATACTACACATATATACTTGTTACTACACTATCACAACACCAGAGTCAAGTACTGGACAATACTACACATATATACTTGTATGTACAGTACTGCAATATATAGTATTGTTGACACAGTATCGTTTCGACACTTTCCTGACACACACACACACACACACACACACCTAATATTAAGTACTGCAGGAAGTACAAGGAAAAGAATCCAGTTGCAGTATTTTCGGGATCAATGGAGTGAACGCAGATCAAGGCGGTGAAGAGTGAAGTGCAGTCAGGGTAGACATGACTAACAAAATACTATGAACGTTGTACACTAAGATGAATAAACGTGTGTATCCCTCGAGCATGTGGGAGGAAACCCGAGTTCCTGGAGGACCCAAAGTAGCGTCGAGCGAACATGTCGAAGCCGCGACACTGTTGCTCGACACGCACGGACGCAGGCGCGGGACACGCACGGACGCAGGCGCGGGACACGCACGGACGCAGGCGCGGGACACGCACGGACGCAGGTACTCACCACACCATACCATAGGCTCCCTCGCCGATGTACGACAGGTTACTGTAACGAGGCCCGACGTCGAAGGCCTGTCCTCGCACGAGCTCCGTGCCCGCGCCGGGACCAGCAGACACCGCGGCGGTGGCCATGACTTCAGCTTCTAGTGAGGAGGGAAGGCGGGTCTGAGCGAGCCGTGGACCGGAGAGTGTCGAGGGTTCGAGAAGAAACTCTGGACCTCAGACGAGCTGCAGGAAATAACGGAGGCGGTCACGTGACGCCGTGTTGTCGTTTCTTCGCCGCTCCAACGGGTTTCTGTCCCTCTGGCGCCCCCTGGTGGCTGGTATGTGTTTGAGCGCGTTGATGAAGTAATGTTCGGTTTGTTTATGTTTTATATTTTAATTAAATAACATAATATTTATGTTTTATATCATCATAAGGTTGTAGATACTGGACCATAATCCATCGATTAAACTGATCTATGGAGGTAACACTGCTGCAGAAGTCCAACACACACGTAACATGAGTTCTGTACGTTTTATTATTATTATTATTATTATTATTATTATTATTATTATTATTATTATTATTATTATCATTATAAATGTAACAACATATTCGTAATTGAAGAAAATAACTATATATAATAAGTGTACGAGTATAAATACCTAAAATCAACCTCTTTAAGGATCAATTCATGTGTTGATTTAAGTGTGTGTTACTATGTGTGACTCTATTGTATCATCAGTGTGTGTGTTGTTGTGATGTGTGACTCTATTGTATCATCAGTGTGTGTTGTTGTGATGTGTGACTCTATTGTATCATCAGTGTGTGTGTTGTTGTGATGTGTGACTCTATTGTATCATCAGTGTGTGTGTGTTGTTGTGATGTGTGACTCTATTGTATCATCAGTGTGTGTGTTGTTGTGATGTGTGACTCTATTGTATCATCAGTGTGTGTGTTTTTGTGATGTGTGACTCTATTGTATCATCAGTGTGTGTTGTTGTGATGTGTGACTCTATTGTATCATCAGTGTGTGTGTGTGTTGTTGTGATGTTTGACTCTATTGTATCATCAGTGTGTGTATGTGTGACTCTATTGTATCATCAGTGTGTGTGTGTGTGTTGTTGTGATGTGTGACTCTATTGTATCATCAGTGTGTGTGTGTTGTTGTGATGTGTGACTCTATTGTATCATCAGTGTGTGTGATGTGTGACTCTATTGTATCATCAGTGTGTGTGATGTGTGACTCTATTGTATCATCAGTGTGTGTATGTGTGACTCTATTGTATCATCAGTGTGTGTGATGTGTGACTCTATTTTATCATCAGTGTGTGTATGTGTGACTCTATTGTATCATCAGTGTGTGTGATGTGTGACTCTATTGTATCATCAGTGTGTGTATGTGTGACTCTATTGTATCATCAGTGTGTGTGTGATATGTGACTCTATTGTATCATCAGTGTGTGTGATGTGTGACTCTATTGTATCATCAGTGTGTGTGATGTGTGACTCTATTGTATCATCAGTGTGTGTGATGTGTGACTCTATTGTATCATCAGTGTGTGTGATGTGTGACTCTATTGTATCATCAGTGTGTGTGATGTGTGACTCTATTGTATCATCAGTGTGTGTATGTGTGACTCTATTGTATCATCAGTGTGTGTGATATGTGACTCTATTGTATCATCAGTGTGTGTGATATGTGACTCTATTGTATCATCAGTGTGTGTGATGTGTGACTCTATTGTATCATCAGTGTGTGTGATGTGTGACTCTATTGTATCATCAGTGTGTGTGATGTGACACACAGTAACTTAAAAAGACCGAAGTGAAATATTAGTATTTTCTGGTTTGAGACTCAGAAGGTGATCAATAAAAAATAATAAAATAATAAAATAAGGACTAAATATATTTTTTAATTTCTCACAGTACAACAAAGTTATGTTTATAATTCACAAAGAAATGAATATTGGGGGAAAAAAATCCCAGAATATTTGAATGAAAAATGTTAAATATTGGAACAAAATAACGATAAGGTCAGAAAAATAAATTCCAACAAAGGGTCATTATGACCCAGGACCTGGAAATGTCTTTTGATTACCGTATTTTCCGGATTATAAGTCACAGTTTCTTTCATAGTTTGTCCGCGACTTATACTCTGGAGCGACTTATGTGTGAAATTATTACCACATTATTATATCATTTCACATGTTATTGTCACACTAAACCACCAGAGGGCGCTCTAGGCCTGTGTTGATCATTTCCACGTAGAAGAGGAAGCATCTTCTACCTCCGGAGTTAGTTAGTTGTTTAAAAGTGACACGAGGATGAAGAGTTATTTGGAGTTACACGGATGGTTTGGTAAACTAGTTAGTTATTGATGCTATAGTTCTCTGAATAACTCTTCATATGTTATGTTAACATACCAGGTTCTCACTTCATGTAACGGAACATTATTCTGTTGTTGCCTCTAGTTTTATTTTAATCTTTCAAGATCACATGTCTGTTCTTGGATTTTATCAAATCAATTTCCCCCAAAAACACGACTTATACTCCAGTGCGACTTATATATATTTTTACTTCTTTATTGTGTATTTTATGTCTGGAGCGACTCGTGCTCCGGAGACACTTATAGTCCAGAGAAAGTTCAAGAGAAAAGAAACAAAATTCGATTCAATAAATACTTTTATATACAAAATATTGTGACAGTGAAATTCAAGGTACATTTGTTAAATCTTTACACGACACACACATGGAAGAAAGAAAAGATCACGACAAACATGCTGCTCGTACAAACGTACGCACAACGTTCACCGCAGCAGCTCTGGGAGGAAACCGGAGTTCCTTGGCACATGGTCGACGGATCGAGACGTTTGTCAGAAGAGAAGGAAACCAAAGGCTGTCGTGAGAGATTTTGTTCAAAAGACGTAAACGGAAATATTTCTTCAAACATTTGTCAGATTTTGTTTCAGAACCGAGTCTCAGTCCAAGATTTGGCAGAAGATAAAAAACCTTGTTTCTCGTTCGATCCAGTCGTCGTCGTTCGTTGCTACAGAGTTTACGACTCACGGATCATTTTTACGACTCACGGATCATTTTCACGACTCACGGATCATTTTCACGACTCACGGATCATTTTTACGACTCACGGATCATTTTTACGACTCACGGATCATTTTTACGACTCACGGATCATTTTCACGACTCATGGTTCATTTTCACGACTCATGGATCATTTTCACGACTCACGGATCATTTTCACGACTCACGGATCATTTTCACGACTCATGGTTCATTTTCACGACTCACGGATCATTTTCACGACTCATGGTTCATTTTCACGAGTCACGGATCATTTTCACGACTCACGGATCATTTTCACGACTCACGGTTCATTTTCACGACTCACGGATCATTTTCACGACTCATGGTTCATTTTCACGACTCACGGATCATTTTCACGACTCACGGATCATTTTCACGACTCACGGATCATTTCTACGACTCACGGATCATTTTCACGACTCACAGATCATTTTCACGACTCACGGATCATTTTCACGACTCACGGATCATTTTCACGACTCACGGATCATTTCTACGACTCACGGATCATTTTCACGACTCACGGATCATTTCTACGACTCACGGATCATTTTCACGACTCACGGATCATTTTCACGACTCACGGATCATTTCTACGACTCACGGATCATTTTCACGACTCACGGATCATTTCTACGACTCACGGATCATTTTCACGACTCACGGATCACGACTCACGGATCATTTTCACGACTCACGGATCACGACTCACGGATCATTTTCACGACTCACGGATCATTTTCACGACTCACGGATCACGACTCACGGATCATTTTCACGACTCACGGATCACGACTCACGGATCATTTTCACGACTCACGGATCATTTTCACGTCAGTCGTCGAGCGACGTCTTCAAGTATTTCAGGGTCGAGAGCTGAAGGTTCCACAGACTCTGGATGAATCTGAGGTTAAGATGCGTTTGGTACTCAGGGTAGATCTTCTAAAAAAACATCTGAACGTCCGTCTGAGAGTTTTTAGGTTTTTTTTCTTCCAGTTCAGCAGAAATCATGAAGTTTTTGAAATATATTTCATATCCAAGTGACTTTGAATGAATATAATTGAACCAGGAATTGATACATTTGGTTTATGCCGTCTGGTCTCACACAAATCTTGAAGTATTAGTCGCCCTCTGTTGCGCGAGAGCAGCAGCGTCAATGGATAAAAACGCCTCTCGTCGCCACTAGATGGAGCCGTTTAGTCGTTTAGAAAAACAAATCAACATTTCAGCTGCGAGGCTCGAGTCACAGGTTCAGCAGAAATAAAACATAAATAAAGTTTAGGTAAAAAAAGAAGTCATTCTGCTGAAGTTAAGGCCGACATGGATAAAGTTAGTTCGTGAATCGATGACACAAGTCAGTTCAGCTCGTGTTAAATAGTATTTTAAGTCATTTTAACTTCGCGTGTGAAGAAGTGCGATTGTTCTGTTGTCCAGCAGAGGGCGACAAAGTCTGTTCGTCTCGACCTTCGCGCCAATCGATCACTTTATGTTCGTCAATGTTTGAGAGATTTCTTTAGATTCAAAAGTGTTCATGGATCTGGTTGTTCTTTGTTGTCCGTGACACACGTGATCGAGGTCAGACCTCAGGACGGGGTCGAGGTCAGGCCTCAGGACGGGGTCGAGGTCAGGCCTCAGGACGGGGTCGAGGTCAGGCCTCATGACGGGGTCGAGGTCAGGCCTCAGGACGGGGTCGAGGTCAGGCCTCAGGACGGGGTCGAGGTCAGGCCTCAGGACGGGGTCGAGGTCAGGCCTCAGGACGGGGTCGAGGTCAGGCCTCAGGACGGGGTCGAGGTCAGGCCTCAGGTCGAGGTCGAGGTCAGGCCTCAGGACGGGGTCGAGGTCAGGCCTCAGGACGGGGTCGAGGTCAGGCCTCAGGACGGGGTCGAGGTCAGGCCTCAGGTCGAGGTCGAGGTCAGGCCTCAGGACAGGATCGAGGTCAGGCCTCAGGACGGGGTCGAGGTCAGGCCTCAGGACGGGGTCGAGGTCAGGCCTCAGGACGGGGTCGAGGTCAGGCCTCAGGACGGGGTCGAGGTCAGGCCTCAGGACGGGGTCGAGGTCAGGCCTCAGGTCGAGGTCGAGGTCAGGCCTCAGGACAGGGTCGAGGTCAGGCCTCAGGACGGGGTCGAGGTCAGGCCTCAGGTCGTGGGTCGAGGTCAGGCCTCAGGTCGGGGTCGAGGTCAGGCGGGCGTCAGGACGACCTGGTCTTCATCGCCCCTCCTCCGCTGGTCGCGTCTCCGACTTGACCTTCACGAACTCCTTGGCGACCTCGTCGGCGGGCCTCTGCGACAGGATCCTCATGACCGTCATGCCGGTCTCGTCGGTCTGGACCCGCGGACCCAGAGGACACCAGCACACGCAGCTCTTCCTGTCGGCCACGTCTCGGAGCTGCAACACGGCGACGCCGACCACACGGTCCGCTCGTCCGAAGCAGTAATCCTTGACCGCGACCTGCAGCTCGTAGCAGTCCGGAGACTCTTTCCCGAGAACACTGAGGAGCAGAGAGCGTCAGGCGCCAGGAGTACTACAGTAATACTACACAGCCTTCATAGTATCACCCTGCGAGGCTCCGGTAAGCTTTATAGTATTGTCCACAAGGCTTTGCGTAGTATTGCTTAACAAGGCTATGTGTTATTACTCCGCGATACTTTATAGTATAACTCAGTGACGATGTGTAGTATTACTCCGCTAAGCTTTGCATTATTGTCCACAAGGCTGTGTAGTATTACTCTGCGAGGTTTTGCGTAGTATTGCTTCAGAAGGCTTGGTGTTATTACTCTGGGAAACTTTATAGTATTACTCTGTGATGCTGCGTAGTATTAATCCTAGAAGCTTCTTAGTATTATTTCCTAACGCTGCAAGGTTTTACTCCTCGAAGCTTTGTAGTATTACTCTGTGACGCTGTGTAGTATTACTCCACTAAGGTTTGCAGTATTGTCCACAAGGCTGTGTAGTATTACACTGCGAAGTTTTGCGTAGTATTGCTTCAGAAGGCTTGGTGTTATTACTCCGGGAAACTTTATAGTATTACTCTGTGATGCTGCGTAGTATTAATCCTAGAAGCTTCTTAGTATTATTTCCTAACGCTGCAAGGTTTTACTCCTCGAAGCTTGTAGTATTACTCTGTGACACTGTGTAGTATTACTCCACTAAGGTTTGCAGTATTGTCCACAAGGCTGTGTAGTATTACACTGCGAAGTTTTGCGTAGTATTGCTTCAGAAGGCTTGGTGTTATTACTCTGTGAAACTTTACAGTATTACTCTATGATGCTGCATAAGAGTAATCCTAGAAGCTCAGTAGTATTATTTCCTAACGCTGCAAGGTTTTACTCCTCTAGGCTTTGTAGTATTGTCCACAAGGCTCTGTAGTATTACTCTGCGAGGCTTTCCGTAGTATTACTCCTTAAAGCTTCGTAGTATAACTCCCTGGCACTGCATAGTATTACCTTCGTAAAGCTTTGTAATATTACTCTGTGATGCTGCGTAGTATTACTTCCTAACGCTGCAAAGTTTTGCTCTTTGAGGCTTCGCAGTATTACTATGTGATGCTGCATATTATTACTCCACAAGTCCTTAAAATATTACTCTGTGACGCTGCGTTGAATGAATCCGAGAAGCTTCGTAGTATTACTTCCTAACGCTGCAAAGCAATACACGGCAAAGCTAGTATTAACCTGCGAGGTTCGTAGTATTCCAGCGTGGCAGAGTAATACTTCTGTGTGCAGTAATACTACAGGTTCGAGCAGCGACTCTGGTTCAAACTCACAACTGGAAGGACTCGTTGAATTTGGCCGACCAGCTGTTGTTCTTGGACTTGGTGGTGAACTTCCTCTTCTTGTCGCCCAGGAACGGTCCGAGCAAACAAACCTCCACGAACGGACGGAACATGCCGGAGGTTTTCCACTGCATGTCGTTGACGGCGATCACTGTGGGTTCAGAGTAACTGTGACGCAACAGATCCTTCAATCATCTGACGCGTCAGAATATCTTTGTTTTCTAAGGTCGACACGTGTGGAAGTTCATGAGTGACGTCAGAATATTGTTGTTTTCAAGAGCAAGTAAGTCATTTATATTTGTAGAGCATTTTTCTAGACCAGGGTCACAAGGCGCTTAATTAATCAAAACAATACTCAATAAATCAAATATGGCACATTTAATTAAACAGTTTCCCGATCAATAAAGTTTTACCTTACCTTACCTTATTTCCAATATCGTGCAGCCTTCATTAAAATTATGCTTTTTTAAGTATTAAATTATTCTTCTGGATGATTTTATTCTATAATTTCTACATATAGAGGTTCAGCTTCTTATTATATCATTTTATAGTCTTTTAAATTCAGTAAAATGAGGAAAATAAAAGTTAAATATAACCACCAGACAAACCAATAGAGTAAAGAGTTACTCGCTCGTAGTTTCAGCCAATCATGATCGAGCATCATTTCAATATTGAATTTAGAAAATGAATTTTAGAATTTTTCAAAATAAAACTCTGTAAAACAAAACAAAAGTTAATTTAAAGAAAAAGAACGTTTTAATTCAATTATTTAATAATATATTCCTTTCACTATAGATATGATTTAATTCAATTATTACTAAAAATACTTTGAAAAACATTTCAATAAAAACTCAATATTCTGACGCTCATATAACGCTTCAGTTTGTCGTCGATCGTAGACATAAGGTTCGACCTCTGACCTCTGACGGTGACTTTGCGATCCTTCCCGAGCAGCAGGTCGACCTGCAGCACGACCTCTCCGATGGGTTTGTCGACCCCTGAACCTGCGGCGACACTTGATTAAAACGGATCGTCGTGGACAGTTTGATTGACACCTGCCTCTGTCCGGACGGATCTTCTCGCTGCCGGTGATCCTCACGCCCATCCCATCATGCACTGGAGAGAGAAGCACAGTCAGGGTCATGTGACCCCGAGGTCGACCAATCGCACCTTGAGAACGCTGCGAGGTCACGAAGGTCTTGACGAGCGCGTCCGTGCTCAGCGAGTACAGCGACAGAGCGTAGCGTAGCGACGCTAACTCCGGACTCTTCTCCACGAACACCTTCTTCAGTCCGTTGCCGCCGGCGTGGAAGTATTGCTGCCGGAGAAACAAACTCTCTATGTCACCGTGGCAACTGATGAATGTTATCTCTGGATCACCATCTGGATCCACACACATCTTGAAGTATCACTCACTCTCTGTTGAGCGACACTACTGCCCCCTGCTGTCTGTTTGATCTCAAATTAACTTTAATAATATAATGCAGTATTTTTTTTTCTTATGTTAAACATGTTTTGTCAATATTTTGAATCATTAAATTTTTTGCTAATTCGTCGATTATTTTCTCTTATTTCATTGTTTTTAATTTCATTTATATTTTCAATTTTGAATTTTTCTTTAACATAATTTGTTTCCGTTTATCATTTAAATATTACTTTTTATAATTATTTCTTTCTCTTATTTTATTTCTATTTATTGTATTTTTCTACTTTCTATTATTTTTTCTACTACTTTATTTTGTATTTTTCTTATCATGTTAAAAATATTTTGTAAATATATTTAATTGTTACATTTTTTGCTAATTAATTAATCATTTTTTAAATTTTTATTTTAGATATTCTGAGTTTTTTGAAAGTGAAGAAACATATTTCGGAGCTTCTGACGTTTGACAGTTTGATTGACAGTTGAACTGAGATGAACACGTGAGAGACACTGAAATAAAAGTGTCACTTTTTCATCACGGTGTGAAGCATCATGGGAAAAAAAGAGTTTATATTTTGGCTTCAATGTTACACCCGTGATTGGATACAGTATTTTTATACTTGATATATGTTTTTTAACAGGTTATTTATTTGAGGCAGTTTTTGCTAAAATATATGATAATATTTTTAATACATTTTTGTGAAAGTTTTTTTAAAATAAAATATATGGTTATATTTACACATATTTTAACACTGTTTTTATATTAAAAAATATTCAATATTTTTTAAATGTTTTGATATTTCAACACATTTTTGTGTCAGTTATTTAAACATAAACAAACACACGTGTAAATATATTAAACCGTCACTGAAGCTCAGGACGAACCTTGATGGTCTCCAGACCCGCGTCGACGATCACACACTGTTTGTTGGTCAGAGCTTTAGCTTCTGTTCCTCCCTGAAGACAAACAATCATCAAATATGTTTCTTATTATTATTATTATTATTCTTATTCTTCTTCTTCTTCTTCTTCGACTTGGTCAAAGTTACCTTCAGGTTAGAAAGTCCTTTAGCAGCCGTGAGGAGTTGAGCTCCCTGCACAGAGAACACATCACTGTTGGAAAACTAGTTACTTTTCATCAGCAACACTGACATCTGTAGCAATGACACGAGTCGACCACACGGGGTCAGCAGAGAAACGTTAGTAATTGATGATGAGTATAAAAACACAGTTCTATTGAGTCTTCATGTTTGCAGGTCGTGTACTTGAGTATCTTCAACAAATACTTGTGTATCTTCAACAAATACTTGAGTATCTTCAACAAATACTTGTGTATCTTCAACAAATACTTGTGTATCTTCAACAAATACTTGTGTATCTTCAACAAATATTTGTGTATCTTCAACACATACTTGTGTATCTTCAACAAATACTTGTGTATCTTCAACAAATACTTGTGTATCTTCAACAAATATTTGTGTATCTTCAACAAATACTTGTGTATATTCAACAAATATTTGTGTATCTTCAACAAATACTTGTGTATCTTCAACAAATACTTGTGTATCTTCAACAAATACTTGTGTATCTTCAACAAATACTTGAGTATCTTCAACAAAAGTCATCAAGAGGTTCTGACCAGGCTGTCGTTGCTCTGAGGAAGAACCACCGTCTTCTCCAGGCTGTTCAGAACCATCTTCCACAGATCCTTCAAGATCCTCTTCAGCACCGTCTTCTCACAGATGTCAGCGAAGATGCTGAGGCTGGAGACGAACATGGAGTTAGATGAACATACGTGTTGATCACATGATTGTAAACAAACATAACTATAACAACATGAACATACGTGTTGATCACATGATTGTAAACAAACATAACTATAACACCATGAACATACGTGTTGATCACATGATTGTAAACAAACATAACTATAACAACATGAACATACGTGTTGATCACATGATTGTAAACAAAACAAAAACTAAACATGTGACGAACACATTAAACCATCTGATGAACACATTAAACCATGTGACGAACACATTAAACCATCTGACGAACACATTAAACCATGTGATGAACACATTAAACCATGTGACGAACACATTAAACCATGTGACGAACACATTAAACCATGTGACGAACACATTAAACCATCTGACATACACATTAAACCATGTGACGAACACATTAAACCATCTGACAAACACATTAAACCATGTGATGAACACATTAAACCATGTGACGAACACATTAAACCATCTGACGAACACATTAAACCATGTGACGAACACATTAAACCATGTGACGAACACATTAAACCATCTGACGAACACATTAAACCATCTGATGAACACATTAAACCATGTGACGAACACATTAAACCATCTGATGAACACATTAAACCATGTGACGAACACATTAAACCATCTGATGAACACATTAAACCATGTGACGAACACATTAAACCATGTGACGAACACATTAAACCATCTGACAAACACATTAAACCACGTGACGAACATATTAAACCATGTGACGAACACATTAAACCATCTGATGAACACATTAAACCATGTGACGAACACATTAAACCATCTGATGAACACATTAAACCATGTGACGAACACATTAAACCATCTGATGAACACATTAAACCATGTGACGAACACATTAAACCATCTGATGAACACATTAAACCATCTGACGAACACATTAAACCATGTGACGAACACATTAAACCATCTGACAAACACATTAAACCATGTGATGAACACATTAAACCATCTGACGAACACATTAAACCATGTGACGAACACATTAAACCATGTGACGAACACATTAAACCATCTGACGAACACATTAAACCATCTGATGAACACATTAAACCATGTGACGAACACATTAAACCATCTGATGAACACATTAAACCATGTGACGAACACATTAAACCATCTGATGAACACATTAAACCATGTGACGAACACATTAAACCATGTGACGAACACATTAAACCATCTGACAAACACATTAAACCACGTGACGAACATATTAAACCATGTGACGAACACATTAAACCACGTGACGAACACATTAAACCACGTGACGAACACATTAAACCACGTGACGAACACATTAAACCACGTGACGAACACATTAAACCACGTGACGAACACATTAAACCATGTGACGAACACATTAAACCATCTGACGAACACATTAAACCATGTGACGAACACATTAAACCACGTGACGAACACATTAAACCATGTGACGAACACATTAAACCATGTAACGAACACATTAAACCACGTGACGAACACATTAAACCATGTGACGAACACATTAAACCACGTGATGAACACATTAAACCACGTGACGAACACATTAAACCATCTGATGAACACATTAAACCACGTGACGAACACATTAAACCACGTGACGAACACATTAAACCACGTGACGAACACATTAAACCACGTGACGAACACATTAAACCACGTGACGAACACATTAAACCACGTGACGAACACATTAAACCATGTGACGAACACATTAAACCATCTGACGAACACATTAAACCATGTGACGAACACATTAAACCACGTGACGAACACATTAAACCATGTGACGAACACATTAAACCATGTAACGAACACATTAAACCACGTGACGAACACATTAAACCATGTAACGAACACATTAAACCACGTGACGAACACATTAAACCATGTGACGAACACATTAAACCACGTGACGAACACATTAAACCACGTGACGAACACATTAAACCACGTAACGAACACATTAAACCACGTGACGAACACATTAAACCATGTGACGAACACATTAAACCATGTGACGAACACATTAAACCATGTGACGAACACATTAAACCACGTGACGAACACATTAAACCATGTGACGAACACATTAAACCATCTGACGAACACATTAAACCATGTAACGAACACATTAAACCACGTGACGAACACATTAAACCATGTGACGAACACATTAAACCACGTGACGAACACATTAAACCACGTGACGAACACATTAAACCATCTGACGAACACATTAAACCACGTGACGAACACATTAAACCATGTGACGAACACATTAAACCATCTGACGAACACATTAAACCACGTGACGAACACATTAAACCATCTGATGAACACATTAAACCATGTGACGAACACATTAAACCATCTGACGAACACATTAAACCACGTGACGAACACATTAAACCATCTGATGAACACATTAAACCCTGTGACGAACACATTAAACCATGTGACGAACACATTAAACCACGTGACGAACACATTAAACCATGTGACGAACACATTAAACCATGTGACGAACACATTAAACCATCTGATGAACACATTAAACCATGTGACGAACACATTAAACCATGTGACGAACACATTAAACCATGTGACGAACACATTAAACCACGTGACGAACACATTAAACCATGTGACGAACACATTAAACCATCTGACGAACACATTAAACCACGTGACGAACACATTAAACCATCTGATGAACACATTAAACCATGTGACGAACACATTAAACCATCTGACGAACACATTAAACCACGTGACGAACACATTAAACCATCTGATGAACACATTAAACCCTGTGACGAACACATTAAACCATGTGACGAACACATTAAACCACGTGACGAACACATTAAACCACGTGACGAACACATTAAACCATGTGACGAACACATTAAACCATCTGATGAACACATTAAACCATGTGACGAACACATTAAACCATCTGATGAACACATTAAACCATGTGACGAACACATTAAACCACGTGATGAACACATTAAACCATGTGACGAACACATTAAACCATGTGACGAACACATTAAACCATCTGATGAACACATTAAACCATGTGACGAACACATTAAACCATCTGATGAACACATTAAACCATGTGACGAACACATTAAACTATCTGACGAACACATTAAACCACGTGACGAACACATTAAACCATGTGACGAACACATTAAACCATGTGACGAACACATTAAACCATGTGACGAACACATTAAACCATGTGACGAACACATTAAACCATGTGAAGAACACATTAAACCACGTGACGAACACATTAAACCACGTGACGAACACATTAAACCACGTGACGAACACATTAAACCACGTGACGAACACATTAAACCACGTGACGAACACATTAAACCATGTGACGAACACATTAAACCATGTGACGAACACATTAAACCATCTGATGAACACATTAAACCATGTGACGAACACATTAAACCATCTGACGAACACATTAAACCATGTGACGAACACATTAAACCATGTGACGAACACATTAAACCATGTGACGAACACATTAAACCATGTGACGAACACATTAAACCATCTGACGAACACATTAAACCATGTGACGAACACATTAAACCATGTGACGAACACATTAAACCATGTGACGAACACATTAAACCATGTGACGAACACATTAAACCACGTGACGAACACATTAAACCATCTGACGAACACATTAAACCATGTGACGAACACATTAAACCATGTGATGAACACATTAAACCATGTGACGAACACATTAAACCATGTGACGAACACATTAAACCACGTGACGAACACATTAAACCATGTGACGAACACATTAAACCACGTGACGAACACATTAAACCATGTGATGAACACATTAAACCACGTGACGAACACATTAAACCATGTGACGAACACATTAAACCACGTGACGAACACATTAAACCATGTGATGAACACATTAAACCACGTGACGAACACATTAAACCACGTGACGAACACATTAAACCATGTGACGAACACATTAAACCACGTGACGAACACATTAAACCATGTGACGAACACATTAAACCATGTGACGAACACATTAAACCATGTGACGAACACATTAAACCACGTGACGAACACATTAAACCATGTGACGAACACATTAAACCACGTGACGAACACATTAAACCATGTGACGAACACATTAAACCACGTGACGAACACATTAAACCATGTGACGAACACATTAAACCATGTGACGAACACATTAAACCACGTGATGAACACATTAAACCATGTGACGAACACATTAAACCACGTGACGAACACATTAAACCACGTGATGAACACATTAAACCATGTGACGAACACATTAAACCATGTGACGAACACATTAAACCACGTGATGAACACATTAAACCATGTGAGGAACACATTAAACCATGTGACGAACACATTAAACCATGTGACGAACACATTAAACCACGTGATGAACACATTAAACCATGTGATGAACACATTAAACCATGTGACGAACACATTAAACCATGTGACGAACACATTAAACCATGTGACGAACACATTAAACCACGTGATGAACACATTAAACCATGTGAGGAACACATTAAACCATGTGACGAACACATTAAACCACGTGACGAACACATTAAACCATGTGACGAACACATTAAACCACGTGACGAACACATTAAACCACGTGACGAACACATTAAACCATCTGACGAACACATTAAACCACGTGACGAACACATTAAACCATGTGACGAACCCTTTAAACCATCTGACGAACACATTAAACCATGTGACGAACACATTAAACCATGTGACGAACACATTAAACCATCTGACGAACACATTAAACCATGTGACGAACACTTTAAACCATCTGACGAACACATTAAACCATCTGACGAACACATTAAACCATCTGACGAAAAACATTAAACCATCTGACGAACACATTAAACCACGTGACGAACACATTAAACCACGTGACGAACACATTAAACCACGTGACGAACACATTAAACCATGTGACGAACACATTAAACCACGTGACGAACACATTAAACCACGTGACGAACACATTAAACCACGTGACGAACACATTAAACCACGTGACGAACACATTAAACCATGTGACGAACACATTAAACCATCTGATGAACACATTAAACCATCTGACGAACACATTAAACCATGTGACGAACACATTAAACCATCTGACGAACACATTAAACCATCTGACGAACACATTAAACCACGTGACGAACACATTAAACCATCTGACGAACACATTAAACCATGTGACGAACACATTAAACCATGTGACGAACACATTAAACCACGTGACGAACACATTAAACCATCTGACGAACACATTAAACCATGTGACAAACACATTAAACCACGTGACGAACACATTAAACCATCTGACGAACACATTAAACCATGTGACGAACACATTAAACCATCTGACGAACACATTAAACCATCTGACGAACACATTAAACCACGTGACGAACACATTAAACCATCTGACGAACACATTAAACCATGTGATGAACACTTTAAACCATCTGACGAACACATTAAACCATCTGACGAACACATTAAACCATGTGACGAACACATTAAACCATCTGACGAACACATTAAACCATGTGACGAACACATTAAACCATCTGACGAACACATTAAACCATCTGACGAACACATTAAACCACGTGACGAACACATTAAACCATCTGACGAACACATTAAACCACGTGACGAACACATTAAACCATCTTTGAAACCATGCGTGGAAACGTACTTCCCGTCCAGGAACTCCATAAGTGGCCTCAGCGCTGCCTCGGCGTCAGCCTCTGCCGTGCTGTGGTTCGGAGGTCCTTTCATCTGCTGCAGAATCTCCGACGTCTGACGCATGCAGCCGTTGATACGCGTCTGGAAACTACACGCAGGATATGACATCATCAGCTCGTCACTCAGAGTCTCAATATTCGCCTCACCTTTTGGCGAACACGGCGCTGAAGTTGTCCAGGACGGTGTTGAGCTTCACCTGCAGCTCGTTCAGGATGTCGGCGGCTTCTGTGTCCAGCTGAGACACACACACACACACACACACACACACAC